>NC_056747.1:688755979-688835979 GCF_019279795.1 Protopterus annectens | reverse complement strand
CAATCAACATACATTCCATAAAAGACTTCCTTAAAATTCATTACTTTGAATGCCATTCCCTAAAAACTAATGTAATGCATAATAAATGGGAATCATAGTAATATAAACACTTATGATACTATTACTAATAAATATTACTAGTAAATATTACTAATAAGTTACTAATAGATATTACTAATAAATATGTTAAAATTGTGTAAGCATACTTTTAAAAAACTTTTGTAAAAAACTTTTTATAAAAAATGCATGAAAAAAACATCCAAATCCAAAACATGGGTTAATATAATAATTATATAAGCACAAAGAGTCATCACTTATGACCTCAAAAAACCTTTAACCACGGTCCAAAAGAAGGAAGGGTTTTATACTAATACGTTCGTTTAGTCCTGGCCAAGAAGTGGCATCACACAATATCTGCCATTTAGTTTCTAAGCAGGACAACCCTACCTTCCAGTTACCCCCATATTCACTTACCCCAATTTGATCAATAATTGTGAATGTAAAACAATGTTGGGATCCTTTTTCACAAAAATTCACAAAAGTGTTGAAAATCCCCCCTTTAGACCTATTATTTCCGGTTCGAAAATGAAAACATTTAATATAGGGGTTGCCATAGATCATTGGTGTAAACATGTATACAATAATGTCCCCCATTTAACGAGGGACTCTTGGGATTTCTTAAGTAAATTGAAACGAGATATATGGTCTACTGATTTGACGTTTCTTACGATAGATGTTCAGGAATTGTTTTCTTGTATTCCTAACACTATAGGCCTTGAATATTTTGAAAATAGTTTGAAAAAATATTCCGAACTTACATGGGATAAAATATGTTTAATTATAGATATGATGGGACTTGTACTCTCCCACAATTACATACAGTTTCAAGGAGAATATTTTAAGCAAATTCAAGGAGTAGCTATGGGGGCTTCCTGTGCCCCCATATTTGCTAATCTTGTTATGCTTGAGTGGGAGGATATATTTGTTATGCCTAGTGAATATTATAAGCATATTGCTCTATACACCCGCTTTTTGGATGATTTATTCATAATTTGGAAGGGACCTGTAGAAGATATACCAAGCTTCATTGCATATATTAACAGTACCACAAGTTTTTTAAAATTCACATACAAAGTGGAGAAGTTAGGTATACCGTATTTGGACACATACATTAGTAATTCAAATGAAGGATTTATGTCCAAAATCTACAGGAAATCCACCTTTTCCAATGATTATATCCAATTTGGCAGTTGTCACCCCCCTCAAATCTTTAGAAATGTACTCAAAGGGCAATGCATTCTTGTTGCAAGAATGTGTTCTACTAGACAGGATATGGAAGATCAGATGAGGACTGTAGCAGAAATGTTCTTGGTTAGAGGATATCCAGCTACTATGGTGGAGGAAGTGACTAAATATGTGATTAGACTATGGGGGGATAGATTTGTTCCACTTTTGGGTAGTACATTTGTAGATAAGAACATCCAAAAGCATGTTGAAAGTAGTAGAAGGAATGTGTGTGTTATCATGTTCAGCCCTTTTTCCAATTTGGTTAAGGGAATTTTAAATAGGCATTGGGATCTGTTTTCAAGTTCTGAAGATATTGCCACAGTATTAGGTGACCATCCTATTAGTGTGTTTAAAACTTCAGTTAATCTCAAGAGAATTATTGAAGGTGGTAAGAAAAAGGAATTTAGGAAGAACAAACATGAACACACCAGTAAATGTGGTAGTTGTAGGTATTGTCAGTACATTAATGTTAATAAGACTATCAAACTGTGTAACAAAAATGGAACAATATGCTACGGTAGAAAAGGGAATTGCAATACCATGCAGGTGGTTTATTTGGCTTCCTGTTCTTTCTGTCAAGCATATTACATTGGCAAGACTGAAAGGAAGTTAAAAACTCGTATATATGAACATTTGTACAAAATTAAAAAAGTTGACATGAAAAATGCACTAAGTAAGCATATCAGTGAAAAAGGATCCCAACATTGTTTTACATTCACAATTATTGATCAAATTGGGGTAAGTGAATATTGGGGTAACTGGAAGGTAGGGTTGTCCTGCTTAGAAACTAAATGGCAGATATTGTGTGATGCCACTTCTTGGCCAGGACTAAACGAAAGTATTAGTATAAAACCCTTCCTTCTTTTGGACCGTGGTTAAAGGTTTTTTGAGGTCATAAGTGATGACTCTTTGTGCTTATATAATTATTATATTAACCCATGTTTTGGATTTGGATGTTTTTTTCATGTATTTTTTATAAAAAGTTTTTTACAAAAGTTTTTTAAAAGTATGCTTACACAATTTTAACATATTTATTAGTAATATTTATTAGTAACTTATTAGTAATATTTACTAGTAATATTTATTAGTAATAGTATCATAAGTGTTTATATTACTATGATTCCCATTTATTATGCATTACATTAGTTTTTAGGGAATGGCATTCAAAGTAATGAATTTTAAGGAAGTCTTTTATGGAATGTATGTTGATTGATTTTTGGCCAAATCTGCTATATATATCATTTAGTAATGGGCATTTATTGGTTCTGAGGAAGTCTGCTATATGTGGATGAAAGCGCTTAACCTGTGTTTCGTGTGGTTAAAATAAACCTGTGTTATCTACTGGCTGATGCGTGGATTACTTGAATTTCACTGTCATTGTGCAAGCGCAGTGTCCTTGTTCTTTTCCTGCTCGAGCTACAGAGGTCTGGTTGGCTATTTCGTGTTTTTGGTGTCTTGGACGCTTCTTATCCTTCTTCAGAACCATGATGTTATCTGTTCTATTACCAAGCTATTATTTAACATAACGTACTTCATCGTCTAACCACTGAATAGACCACATAGAGCATTTACAAGTACATGAACAAGAAAAATATACTGAATAAATAAGCATTAGATGAAGAATAATAAATACATCGAAACTACGGATTACTAAGTAACATATTCTTATGTACGATCAACAAATTAAAAAATGAAGACAAAAACATGAAAAATATGTTAAAACCAGTATTCAAAAATCACAGTCTGGCAGCCTTCATTTTCAAATAACACATGATACACATTCTCATTGATACCTAGTGGGCAACTGGCATCTAATTTCAGCTGCTATAAAATTTCCTTAACTTTTATTATCTCCTTCCTGAGATCCCATTTTGAATTCAGGATTATTCTTTCCAAAATAATAAAAATTAAACTTTTGAAACTAGTGCAGTTAATAAGAATGGTTGTTCAAGGTGCTATTAATATACATTCTTTTTATATCATATATGTGATCAAGTGCATGTTCCCATAATGTCCCCTCTGTTTTTCCTATGTAAAAGACCTAACAAGAGTGTCCCTAGCCTTGAGCATTTTACCCTCATAGAGAATGATGACACAAACAAAAAATGATTGACTTTAATATTTGGCTTGGTTTCTGGTTTCATTCAAGGGGGATCCAGTTTGGGATGACATGGTAGACAGACTTCGCTGTTTTGCCAGAGATGGTCTGTACTTGGCACCTCTGGGCTTTTAGCTGCTGGCTAAGGCTCTTGCCTCCCCCATAGTGCCTTTTTTAGGCACGGCCTCAAAACAAAACTTCCAAAGTGAAAATATCCAGCACAGACAAAATAAGGGTTATGCTGCTGAACTGTAGGAGTTTAAACCAAAAGTTGCACTCTCTGGATGCATTCTTTCCTTGGATGATGTATGCATTTGTGCAGTCACAGAAACCTGATTCAAGGCCATAGAGAGTATCCTGGTCGTGCAAGGCTACCATGTCTGTCACACCTTCAGATCACAAAATGAAAGTGCGAGAACCAAAGGTGGTGGAGTATCTGTCTACATTAAAGATAAATGCTCCTCCAAACTGATTAGACAAGATAACTCTATGCAGCTACATCAAGTTCAGATTACCGAAGGTAACACCCCCCCCCATCAAGTCATTGCTAGTTACAGATCCCCTCCATGAACCAAGGTGCTCATGTGGCTTATTTGGCTTTACTTGAGTCAATTAAAATACAATTTAACAGTCTTGTCGTGGGGGATTTTAACTATCTTACCATCAACTGGGAAACCTATATGAACCCCAACTTACTTGCACAAAAGTTCCTTGACTTTATTAACTCAAATTCCCTGGAATAAACTGTACAAAATCCTATAAGGGGCTCAAATATACTTGACCTTGTTCTCAACAACATGACAGACTCTTGTGCTACCGTAAGTGTAGGACCCTCATTAGTAAAATCTGATCCTAAGTCACTCACTTTTGAAGTAGCAGTAACTCCAGAACCCATCAAAGGTGAAGTCAAATTAAAAAAATTAACCAAGACCAACTCTACCCTCTTAGGAGTTGGCATAAATGATTTCCAAGCCCTAGTCCCCACAGATGGTCTTGGCAACTATACTAAAGTATACTCTGATGACCTGTACCAACACATAAACAAATGTATAGACTCAGCTGTGCCGGATGGGACCAAAGTAAGAGTCTCAAGAAAAAACAAGTCACCATGGTGGACATCTTGCATAAATAAACTATACAACAAGCGTAAGAATCTGTTGTCTAATAATACAAAGGTGAGGTCCCAGCACTGGCAAAGTTACCCTCATAAGGCTAAATAAACAAATAAGATAACTTATAAAATCCTCTAAGGGAAACTTCGAGAAAACATTAGCAAACACAGCTAAGGATAACCGTAAGGCTTTCCTCAGCTACATCCTTTGCCTAAAAAGTAGGATCTAGATACGTGCTGAACTAGTGACAAATGATATCACACACACTGATCCTGCAGAGATTGCTAACCTACTAGTGGACAGGTTTGGTGAAAATGTCTCCCCTTTGTCACCACAAAAAATATCACAAACCATACCTTCAACAGCTCCCTTGTGGTATATATCTAATGAACAGGTCATCAAAGCTCTATCTAAGGCAAAAAAAAACACAGCCTCTATGGGTCCTGATGGCATTACAGGCTGCATTCTAAACAAACTAAAATAGAAATTAGCAACCCCCTTAGGCACCCTATTTAGCCACAGCCTGAATACAAGATTTGTCCCAGCTGAATGGAAAACCTCGACTGTTATCCCCTTCCACAAGGGAGGCTTAGCAACAGATCCAGGGAATTATAGACCCATAAGCCTGACTAGTCTTACCTGCAAGGCCATGGAAAGTATCATCATGGACCTCATAAATAAAGATATAGGTGACTTCCAAACCTTTGATCCAATCCAGTTCAGCTTTATAAATGGTCGATCATGCCTGTTAAACCTAGTATATTTCTTTGAAAATGTGACTAGGGCCATATATGAGGGCAAATCTGTGCACACAGCATATCTCAACTTGGTGAAGGGCTTTGACACAGTCCCCCATTCAGGCATTATTGAGAAACTCACCCACATGAATGTCAACCCTTTTGTTGTTAGGTAGGTCACAAATTGGATCACTAAACTTACACTTTTAAGTGGCAAGACCAGACAGGAGGAGAAGGTAACACACACATTACATATACCCAGTCACATAGTACATCCCAACAACTTCAAAATCATACACATAATCACAACAAGACATCAGAGACAGGCCACCAAAGCAGACACCCAAACAACTACCACCTCAGAAACAACACACCTGCAACACATAGGACCACATAGTCAGAGTGTCAACAGTCACAGCCCTCAACGAAGCACTCAGGTCTCTCAACAGCAGGTACAAGTCGACACGCCAGTCATCCACCATTGAGGAGCTCTCTGATTATGTAGCCCAGGCAGTATGACCCCTGACATTGAGCAGCATCCTACCTCACCATACAGAGATAAGATGATCAGCTTTTAACAATTGGCTTAAATTCTGGTCATTTCAGGGGATCCAATGTCTGTCCTGCATGGGATGAAAACTAAGGGTAATGCTGCTCAATGCCAGAAGTCTCAATCTCAAAATGCACGACTCGAGGCCCTTTCTCAGTATGGGAGAACATCTGATGTCTGTGCTGTGACAGAAACCTGGTTCAAGGAGAGAGCACCCCCACACCATCAGGGTTTTACCTTCCAGGTGCAATTAACCATAGCAAAGACTGCTCTGCATTTTGTAGCATGTTACAGGCCACCCTCAAACCCAGGAACCTCACATTAGGTGACTTCAATTACCCAAATATAGACTGGAACACTACTCAAGCCCAAACACTCTGGCCCAAAAAAGTTCCCTTTTCATAAACTCAAAAATGCATGACACACAAGTCAACTATCCCCCCAAAGGAGACAACAACATACTTGATCTCATCATCACGAACATGGGAGCACAAATGTCAACACCTGAGTAGTATACCTCACTGGTAAACAAAAAAAACACAGTAAAGAACTTCTCAAAAGCTGACACACTTCCAAAGACTAGTGGTCTCTCCTTTAAGGCCTCCCGAGCCTGCGGTACTAAACACTACGCGCTCAATCATCATACTAGGAAATGCTCTACCAGCACCACCAGCACTGCATGGATCAGGCAGCAAAAAACAAACAAAAAAGAACACCTTTGATCATTATAAGTAAAAAGCTAGAGCTCTCATAAAATCATCCAAAGCAAAAAAAAAAAAAAAAAAAAGCTCAAAGACAATCATAAGGCCTAATTTCTTCTATTATTTGAAGAGAAACTCCCTGCTAGATTTCAGAATTAGTTCAAAACGATGAAGATAAACGATCCTACAGACATTGCCAACATACTGGCTGACAGGTTCAACAGATGGCACTCCCACCCAGCCCACCCAGGTTCCCCAATATCCCCAAAAGAGAATAAAATGCCCCAAAATGATAGTAGCCCCCAACCAAACTGCAACTGCTCTCCAAGGCAAAAACACTGCATCCATGGGACCTGTCCATGTCCCGGATGTGTACTCCCCCGAACTCATGAGAATAACACCCAGTTAGGACAGCTGTTTTATCTCCTCTGGATTCATGTTTCTAAAATAGTTAGGAAGACCTTCTACATTGCCCACCTGATCATGAAAGGATTCACATCTAGATCAAAAGGATAAAAGGTCTCAAAGATATGTCTTATGCTGCCCGCTGAAAGAACTCCCAGCTCTATTCAGTCGCGCTACCGCTGCTCAGAGAGGTGTGACCTGTGCCACACACAAGCCATGCATGTCAAACCAGATTTGATGAACTTCACCTCTATAAACCTATGAACCTATGAACATGCTTTCAAAGTGGGTGACTCCACCTCAACCAAAAAACCTGTCACCAGTGAGGCTCCACAAGGGTCAGTACTGGGCCCCCTTTTGTTTGATATTTACTTCTCGGAATTTGAGCCAAAACAATGGGGCTGTGGCTGAGAAAGTTTGCTGATGGCTACAAATTTTGCACAATCATTGACTCCCCAAATGATGTCAGTGTACTCCAAGAGGGGCTTACACAGACCAACGATTGGTGCCAAAGCCGTGGGCCCAGTAGACTGTGACTTAAACTTTGACCACAATGTGTCCAATGTAGTAAGAAAGGCATTCTACATCAGATATTTGATGAGCAAAGGGGTAGCCTCAAGAGCAAAAGAGGTTATAACCCCCCTATACTCATCCCTTATCAGGCCCATAATTGAGTATAACGCCTCTTTTGGTATGTACCGTACCAGGCCCTTGCAGCAACTGGAGGAACCACGGAGATTTTTAACTAAGAAGATCCAAAGTCTTCAGCACATGCCTTACAGAGACAGACTGAAGTCTTTGTCACTGTACTCGATAGCATATAGGCTGCTTAGGGGAGTCTTCTGCCTGGCTTACAGACTAATCTCTGACCCCAACCTGTGGAAATTGCTGCACATCTGTAAGTCAAATGGGACTAAAATTACCGACTCCAGTGACCTAAATCTGGCCTGTGATTTAAATAGGACATGCTGGACAAACAAATTCATCTCACAGAGGACCTCTATGACTCTGTTCAAAAAGTGCCTGAATGACTGGATGGGAAACCACAAGTTCTTTCTGGAAATCGCTCCCAGATCTCTCTTGGACATGAGCAGTCATTACTAATAATAATCTTAGGCATTGACTAGACATTTTCTATTGAAATATAATGGGTGTAATAGGTTAGGCTTAAAATAACCCTTGGGTCAATAGTCTAGTAACCTTCTATGAACCTATTAACCTATAAAGCTGCACATATCGCTCCCTTTGACCTACAAGTGTTGCATCCCTTGAGTTTAGCCATAACATATCCTAATTTAAAATGTCATCCTTTATAGTATAGCCACAGATGTTGCAACCATTACATCTAAATGTCCACTTATTTTCCCTTTTCATGTGTTGCTCCTCTCCTGAAACTGACTGTTACTGTAGACAGAATCTATTCAAACTTTCACCTTTGTTAACATTTCCCAATATCTCCGTATAATATGTGTAACAACCTCACTATCTCTGTTCTGTGTGGTCTGTTCAGTAATTACGTGATGAAGTAGGTTATGCAGTATAACAGCCTGGTAATAGAACAGCTAACACCATGGTTCTAAAGAAGTCTGTCCATTTTGTGAAAGATGAAAGAGCTTAATCATTAAAAATCTTTCTATTGCTACTTCTGTGATTGCTTTCTCAAGGGTGAGCTGACAGATGGTTTACTTTCATAATAACAAGAATGACAAGATGGAATTGCAGTAACCCACTGCCAGAATGTTGATGGGGCAGAATCTCCAATGTAATTGATACCAAAGCTGGAATTAGTGACCTACATGCCACGGTGATATTATGTAAATGATATTACCTGCATGATATTTAGCATTTGGCATTATCTGCTGACTTTCCACCCCTCCTATGGACTGTGACAAAACTAACGGGAATATTTCAGCTGTCCTAAGTAGATATTGACAATGCAGTCATACACACAAATGTGAGTAATACAAACTGTGAAACGCATACACATGTGGCCATTTACAGCAGCACATAAAGCGGATGATTAATACTATATGGAAGCATGCACACAATTTTTTCAAAATGCCTACACTACAGTACAGCAGAACTGTGTATGTGGGTAGGTGAAACACTGGCACCTGATACATCTTGCTTTATGTACAACATGTGCTATGGCTGTGGAGAGTAAAGACCATTGTATGTTACTTATGTTATTAACGCAATCTGCATTTTCTACCAGAAGCAGATGTGTTGCTCTCTGAAATCATATTATTTGTGTGTCAGTAACACTGTGTCACAAGAGTTGTTAGTCTATATATCCCCTTGTAGGTGGGTTATATATGTCTAGCCAAAAAGGTTCCCTGGCTTTCGCCACCCAAGAAAATTATTTTCCTGTGCACCTGTTGAGCAGTGCCACAGAAGTGATCCCCGGGGTGTACATTCTCAACTAAACTGATATGATGTCTACAATAATGATGCTTTTGTACTCGACTTACCACACATAACTTCTTTTTGGAATGCCGTGTTCACCAAGAAGAGGGCAACTACTTGACAAAGAGGCTATTTTGTTAAAACTTTTGTAAAAACATGATGAATTAATGCTGAGAGGTCTTGTAGATGCTATTGTCACCACTGCTTCTTTTAATGTCATATAACAGGTACAGGACACAAGTAGTACTATCGCACTTCTTTCTGCAGCATTTTGATGTGCCCATTACCTATGCCAGCTTGTGAGATGGGAATGTGTACGTAGGGAATGTGCACAGAATCGTATCTATTTGTCACACTTGTGAGTACAAGGGTGGTGAAGTAAAAAAAAACATTATTGTACTGTGCCAAATACCAATTCATTCAACATTAATGGCATTCAAGATTTTGACCCATTGACATTCTGGCAGCAGGTTACTGCAGTTTCACTTTGTTATCCTCATTATTAAGATTGTAATCCATACAGATATACATACAGATACAGATATAGATATAGATAGCAGATGGATGGATGCGTAACCCACAGCTCTTTGGAGCACAGATCTCAGGAAGGGTTGCATGGTAAAAAAAATTAATAGTCCAAACTGAAAATAGCCAGCACTCCCAAATATTTGTGAAAGTGACCAGACAGTTATTATTTCTGTCTTTATTTATTTATTTTTGATGGAACCACATTTTGCGTAACAATTGCTTGCTCACATTCCATGAATTGGATGAAATTACTATTTTTGTTTAGATATATTTTCAACAGATTAATGGACATAAATCTGAAAAATATATATAAGCCAGTGTGATTTTTTTTTAACTGGTCCCTTTGAAAAAGCATTTGGGAGTGCTGGCTATTTTTGATTAGGACTTTATATATGTACTGTAACATAGCTAGTGGTTCTCACCAGAATGGTGTAGTGTTAAAATGAAGTAATTATTGTAAATTGTAAAAATGTAGCATTTGTAAGTATTTTTGGTTCAGAACACTGTGTAACTGCATTGTCTACATTTACTGTGTGAATACAACTATTGCTTTCAGTACTTGGGAAAGTCAGCATAGCTGTATTAGTTTTATATATATATATATATATATATATATATATATATATATATATATATATATATATATATATATATATACACACACACACACACACACACACACACACACACACACACACACACACACACACACACACACACACACACACTCCTTTACAAGTGCTTGCTATACTGCAATGGCCCAGGAGTGCAGAGACAAAGGGATGAATGCTAATTCAGTAGCTGTGCATCAGTTCCTAGGTACCAAATCAACACTTTCATACAGCTTCCCTCCTTATCCAAGGTACCTAGGTAGACACTTTTATAGAGCTTTCCCTTCTTAGTTGTTCCTGTCAAGCAGTGCTGCTCTTTCCTTAACAGTTGTGCCCTTCAAGAGTATTTTATTTGCACTCAGTCAGACTGAATAAGTAACTAATGCCCCCTCTTCCAGCACATTGCTAACCCAAAAGATTTGTAAATCCTGCAAAATGAAAATGCATTTGTGGGCTGTCACGACCAACGGACAGGAAAGGAAAAAAAAAAGGCTGACAAAAGGGAAGGATCTCACTGACTCACCACCCACCTCCCCACCCACTCCATCCCCCCTGTTGTTTACTACGATTCTGTTGCCATGACGCTGCCCTGAGCCCAGTGACACTCTTACATACTCACGGTTTGAAGGCCTTTCTATCACAACTACTGCTAAATGTTCAGGAGTGTGTATGACACACTCCCCCAGCCCTCTCCCACTTATGTATACAATGCAGAAATACAGCCCCCTCACTCATTCAGTGGTGAAGGTGGGGGCTGGGTTTAGGCTGCGTTGCAGTTCTAAGAATGAATGAATGAAAAGCGGAGAACACAAGAATACAGATGAGTCGACACAGCCGCAGAGTAATTGGCTGGCCATGAATTTTTAACAAGAAAGAAGATGCAAGACATAAGTAGATTCCTTTGAAGGATCTTCAAAATGGAATTTCATCCAATTCCTGAAGCTCCCTTAGCAAATGCTACTGAGAGCATCTGACATTTGCAAGTTGGTTGAAATGGGAACATAGAAGGATGAAAAGTAATAATTAAAACCAAATTCTTTGGAGGTAGTAGTCAAGATTAACATTAGCGTTATCTTCTGAATTTTTCAGTATCAGGCTAGAGTTAATAAATTAGTTATTTGGTGATTTTTTTTTCTTTTGAAAAACACTGATGTAAGCATTTTTATTTTGCTGAAATGATTGTGGATGAAAAAAATGTATAACTTCAGTGTTAAACCAGTATTTGTCAGTGCAGCATATACCAGATAGGAAGAAGAATGTCTGCTAGTGATTGCAAAAACTTCAGCAGAAAGTATAAATGTTTGTGTCTTTCAGCTTTTCCTGGTCAGGGTTCGCCACAGCGGAACTCCGGTCCGCTAATGATTATATATACATATATGTATAGGGATCTATTTTACATATTCGACTTTTTAAAAAGTCAAATTTCTCATGACTGAATTCATGTGACTGACTGTTTAAAAAAATCAAACATGCGAAAAATACCAGAACCAGCATTTCTGCAGGGGAAAAGCTCCCCTGCACCCTCAATACCCCCTATTAATTTTATATACCAACTCCGAGATCACACTACAGTCGGGAAAAGGACTTATTACCCCAGTCCCCACTGTACCGTGATCTCAGTACAGTCCTTTTGACTTTTTAAAAAGGTAATCATATAAAATAGACCACACACACACACACACACACACACACACACACACACACACACACACACACACACACACACACACACAGAATGTCCATACCTCTCAACTGTCCAGATTTTTGCAGAATGTCCAGATTTTTGCCTCATATTTTTGGTCTGTTTCTCCTAAACCTTGAGGTTTTCTGGCAAATCACTGGCAAATTATTGAGGACTGAAATGAGAGAATAATCGCAGGCATTTTAGCTTCAGGCGTGACATCCTTTAGAAAATGCATGCTTATGTAAAACCTGTTATTGTATCAACGTTCTAAGTCTTTAAGAGCAATATTTAAAAAATGTCCCTAGTTTTAGGCCTTTGTCCCACCATTATTTGTGGCTTTGTCCAGATTTCATCCTCTAAGAAGTATGACACACACATGCAAAACACACACACACACACACACACACACACACACACACATATATATATATATATATATATATATATATATATATATATATATATATATATATATATATATATATGTAGATATAGATATATAGAGAGATTAAATCCCCATCATATAGCAGACATCAGTGTTTGATTCAAAAATTATTTTGAAGCTGTATTTTCTGGTTCACATAAGCTCATAGTGAATTTTATTGCTTAACACACTAGATTATTTTAACCAAAGAAAGTGATTTTTTTGACATACACATGCATTTTGACATACATACAATTGTATAAAGACATCTGTCATTCACTACTATACAGGCCTGATGCCTTTTCAAAGAACAAGTATAATTCACAACTGCTAAAAAATGATGCTGATACAGCAATATTCATATATATTCTCAAAACTGCATTCACACTTAAGTTATTACTGACAGATATATTTACTTAATGATAAACACATATACAATGCAACGTCTAAGACTTACTTAGAGGCACACTTAGACATGTCCAGCTCTGTAAATACAGATTTTTCTGCACACATGTAATATATACACTAAATACTCACAATTCCATGTAAACATACTCAAAGTAGAACCACGCAATCACAGCACAACACCGCAACTGAACTCTTCAGTTGCTGTGTCGTGCTGTGCTTGTGTGGTTCTACAGTTTTTCAGTTGGTTGAGAAAACATGATCAAAGTGCTAGATACATTCTCTACACTGTACATTCCTGCGTGCAGCACTGCATTCATATTCACATAACTGTAGTACCATGAAAGTAAAGTTATGTTCAGGTTTATTTAACTTGTGCTGATATAACACACTGGTATTTTTACTAAGTCTAATGTCACTTAGGTGCTGCAGTATGCGGTCTTTTAATCTTCTGTTTGTTTTACACACATCAAACGAAGTACAGGATCCACATTTGGCAAGATATATCACATTGCAAGAGCAACAATCAGCATAGAGTTCAGGTTGGTATCTTACCCCTGTAATCGGGTGTATGAAAGTGTTGTTTTTAGACATTTCTTTACAAGCCTTGCATTGCCAGCAACAATAAATCCCGACCCTTTTTGGGTCTTCTCCCAAAAGTTATATACTTATAGCAAACAATAAAAGACCTGAAGACAGGAAAAGGATTTAGCTATGCATTTGTGAGTCAAAAGCAGAATTATTTTCCAGGCTTGTGCAGATGGTACAGAGCTCAGATCAGGGCAGTCACTTACAAACTGCAAATGCATGCATGTATTAATTGAGTGCCACTGAATATGATTATACGCTGCTTAGAAGACTTAATAATTAATTTGCTGCAGACGTTAGAGGAAGAGTCCATAACAATATTCTTCATATTCTCAAAAGGGTATTTTGCAAACATAGCTCTTAGCTGTCCCTTATTTTGCCTGATATTTTTTGCCGTAGTAAATCACTGAGGATTATAATCCGTTAGTAATGCCAGACACTAGAGTCTTCTACTTTTTGTTCTTCAGAAACTGCATGTTGATACAAAACCTATTTGATATACATTCTGATGACTTTAGTAAGGTGTTACAGATGATATAAGTTAGTTTGTATGTTCTATTTCACAATGATAGGTTTTACAAGAAAGATGCTCTTAGGATGTAAAATAAATTGTATCCTAATACTGGGTGGACTTAAGGGAGAGAGGATGGGATTAAATCCAGTGAGAGCTGTGAAGGTGAATGGAAGATTGCCTGCACATAAAAAGATCTTTAAAAATGTTAAATGCATGCTTAACTCAAGCTGTCATGATAAAATGATTTGTGTGTAGGATACAAGTAGTCTCTTGTTTCCTCTCAGTTTTATGAGTGCAGCCAAGCAAATTATCTAATATTAAATAGTAAACTGAAGCTCAGTATACAATGGTTTATAAAGTTAAATGGGATAACTGAGCCAAACCCTTCACCATAGAATGAATTCATATAGAAGTACCAACTATAGTAATGGATATGAGGTTTTATTAAACACAAAGTGCTATGTCTTGCATGAATCAAACAACATAATATCATGTACTCTGCAGTTTTCCAGTCTGTTAACAAACCAGAAACCTTGTCCTCAAGCTACCTTGTTTGCACATCAATAGTGCTGTAGCATCACATCAGATCTATTGTAATAAGATTAAATTCTAATAATGGAAAGTCACAAGTATTTCCTTGTATAGTCTGATTTGACCTATATATGTGGATCAGTCACACTGACTTGTCACTTATCTGCAAAAGAACGAGTAATCACCATATGCAGTCTCTCTCTCACTCTCATAGGGGGTCTACTTCACGTTGTCGTAAACTGACAATATAGAGTCTGATATTGTTGGCACGCCAGTATCGAAAGTGAAGAACATCGTGCAAGTAAACGGAAATCTCCGTAAGGGGAGATTTCTGTTTACCTCAATGTAGTGCGGTCTCGGAGTTGGTATATTTAAGTAGGGGGGTGCAGGGGGGCTTGCCCCCCCTGACTACGCCATTTAGTTTTTTTTTTTAATTTGTTTTTTTTTACGTTATTCGATGTTTTACTTAATCGATCAATAAAGTTCGACCTTTATTGATTCGATTAAGTAAACTTTCGCTAACTTGATATAGATGCCTCATAGGTAGGAGACAAGAAACTTTAGCTTGAATGGAAGTTTGTCATTTACAAGTGCAGTGAGAAATTATAAAGAAAGGTGACAGGGACAGATGGCTTTGAAAGCTGTTTAGGTGTTCCTCAAGGAAAGATCAAGGAAGAGAATTAGGTGTTGTAAAAGAAAAGAATGAATGAGGGAAAACAGGGCCAGTTGTCCTGGTCAGTGATGGAGGTACATTTAGAACCAGGAGAAACCAGGAAAATGCCCATATAAAGGCCAGAGAATGGCAACAACAGTCATCTGTCAGAAAACTTTCAGAGAAGAAAATGAACAGAGGGGTTTCAGATGGATAAATTAAATTGTCGGATGACAGGCTTAAATTCGATAGTCTAGTGATCAAAATGCTATTGTATGATAACTAATGACACACTTCTGGGATTCTGAATTTAAAGATCAAGATTGTGATATCTGAAGTCATTTTCTTTTCCTTAAGGCTGAGGACCTCAGTAGTTAAAATATTATTTAGCAAGGGATGCAAAGGGTGAAGGAGGTGTGGGCTTCTACTCTGCAAAGTAGTATTTACTTATTTTAGTAAGGCTGGATTTGACATTTGCAATCTTTTCTAATCATATGTATGAGTACTGCATGAGTAAAAATCACAAAAGGCTTGCAAATTTGTCATAAAGCAAAATTACTGAGATAATTTCAGGAACATAGGAGGAAGGGGTAAGGCTTGTATTCTCTAGAAGTGATCCTTCATAGGTTTTTACTAGGCTGTTGTCTAAGAAAACATTTATTTATTTATTTATTTATTTTACATTTGTTGACCGGGCTAGTCTAGCTGGATATATGTCCATTTTCAGTAGAGGCCCGGGGAGAAAAGCTCCACAAAGTTAAGTACAATAGAACAAGACAAAGACAAAGATAGGTACAGCATCATTAATGCTAAAAACAGGGCAATTGAATAGAGGTAGTACATGAAAATATTCAAATACATAGAAAATACATTAATCATATAAAGTGGAAAAATACACATTAAAGATCCTAGCCAAAATTCCCAATTACCCCAAAGCACTGTCTGGTCAAGTGAATTGCTAAAGGTCACACAGTAGACACATAAAGGTAGAAAGATTCAAATCCCATATTCTTGGAACATGAAGCAGTTCATTAACAAGTCAGAGCTTTAATACTCTATGCTCACTGCAGAGTGAAAATGCCAAAGACAATAGTATACATATTGCATGCATTTCATTCTTTGCCATGTGGCTATTTGGGAACACCCTACATAATAATATTTGCCTTCTTCGGAACAAACACAACCCTGAAGGGCTCTTGTGGATGCAAGGTTAGCCAAACTGCACAATTCTGAGATTGTGTCTTATAAAGTACCCATCCGTTCCTGATGGTGACATAACCTTCCCCGGCATTCCTTGCTGTCTGCTTGCATTGCCACCCTGCCTTTAACCTGATATAAGTATTCTAGGTTCCCCATTAATGTGCAGTCTTTTATTGTATTCCTCTCTTTTCAATTTCCCCATTTACTTATGTGTTTGCTTGTTTTATGTAATAAGCATGAGGGCTGCAAACAAGAGCACAGCTCTAAAACTATCTATACAAACAAACGTGTGTGTGTGTGTGTGTGTGTGTGTGTGTGTGTGTGTGTGTGTGTGTGTGTGTGTGTGTGTGTGTGTGTGTGTGTGTATGTATGATATCTATAGACAGACACATATATAGCTCTATGTAGATTAATCTATCTCACAATAGATTGACTTACATAACAGTGTCAAACTATGACTGATCTCAAATGATTCATCTGCCAATGTGGATGCACTAGGATATAAACTTGGAGAATATTAATTTAAAAACTATTTTTTTTTGCAAGGAGGCAAGCCCCCCTTGCAACCCTCATTCTCTTCTACAAATATTTACCAACTCTGAGATCACACAATACTGAGGAAAGGGCATATTCTACAATCCTGATATTACACTGCTAATCATGTTATCTGTCAACAAATGGTATAGGCAGGAAAGCTGTCAAAGAAATAAGATGGTTGACCTACATTGATTACTGAATAGACAGATATACTCTTTCTCTCTCTATTATATATACATATATATATATATATATATATATATATATATATATATATATATAGCTATCTCTCTTTCTCTCTCTCTCTCTCTATATATATATATATATATATATAGATAGATAGATAGATATAGATACATACATACACAACACACAAATCTAGATGCATACACATACATACATGCACTTGTGTATATATATATATATATATATGCATATATGTATGTATTTATGTATCTAGATCTATGTGTAGAAATATAGATGATATGGCTATACAGTTGCAATTCATTTGGTTGGAAATACAAATAAGTGACACATAAATGAGTGACAAAAATTGGGCGACAGAGCAAATATTTGAGTGAATCGCATTTGGTTGAATTCAGCCTTTTCACAGTGTAGGTATTTAGAAGTGTGCAGGAAAATGAAAAGGTGGTGGTTGTGAGAATGTGTAAGATTTTTTTATAGTGAGTGTGTGTGTGTAAATATCTATCTATCTATCTATATATATATATATATATATATATATATATATATATATATGTATATATATATATATATATATATATATATATATATATATATATATATATATATATATATATATATATATATATATATCTATGGCCTCCACCACCTGTCCTGTGCTGACAGGCTCAAATCACTATCACTCTACTCGGTATTGTACAGATTGCTCAGGGGTGATCTGTGTCTCGCCGACAAGGCAGTCTCAGACCCTGCCCTACTAGAGATACTCCGTATCCGTAAGTCTAACTCCTCATGCACTACCAGCTCAAAAGGCCTGAATCTAATATGCGACATCAGCAAAACCTGTTGGAGAGACAGGTTTGTCTCCCAGAGGTTGCCCCATCTCTGGCATAGACTTCCCATATACGTCAAACAGAGCAGCTCGCTGACCCTCTTCAAGTGCAACCTTGATGAGTGGATGAGAAACACAAATTTGTCCCAGGGGTTCCACCTGCGTCCCCCACTGACAGGGGTGACAGGTGCTGACTGAGGTTTCTTTTTGGGGATAAACTCCATTAGCTTAGTTACCTCCTATGATCCTATGTGTGTGTATACAAGTGTCTGCATATTAAAGTTGAGTCCATTTGGTGTTGTGCTTGTTCTGTGTCCTCCTGTCTTGATTAGTGGTACTGTTAGGGAAATGTTTTTTATTATCATAATATGTAGGATTAGAGTTAGGTGCAGGGTTAGAAGTAGGGTTAGGGTTAGCACAGAAGTAAGGTGAGCAGGTGAAGACCCCCTACACTAGTTTACACAGTTCCTGGATATGGCAGCTTTTAGCAGGCTTGCTCAAAGCAGCTCAGATACACTCTTTAACTATCTTTTTCTTTCTCTTTCTCTCTGCCTATACCTATGCAGTGTAACAGCACAACCTCTTCTATACAGGGATATTTTTCAGATTGTTTATATCTTCCACCAATTCGCACCTTAGAGACTTCTTCAAGAAACATTTTTGACCTACAAGTCAGGAATGTATAATTTGCTACCTCTTTGGTAGTGTGTTTTTCATTTTCCCAAAATATTCCTTTTCCCTACTGAGATTCCCTGCTTGCTCTGTGCCTGTCTCATAAAGGGCCCATTCCCTGTTTCTGCTACCATTATTTATGCTGCAGCACTACACAGACCACACACAAACACACACACACACACACACACACACACACACACACACACACACACACACACACACACACACACACGTATCCATGCAAACGTTTTTCTGAACCAGTTGGTCTCATGGGCATTGCAGTGGTAACAGTCAGAGCAGGGCACACTTCTAACAATCTCCAGCTCATCCTGCAGGATCACTGGGCATTACCAGGCAAGCTGACAGATATAATCCTTCCTTTGTGGCCTAAATTTACCACAGAGCCCACCCCTCATGGAAGATGCCTGGGTGTAATCCTCACAAAAGCATAGCTAGGGTGGAGAGAGGGGAGTAGCTGCCCCAGGCATAAAGTATTTGGGGGTGTAATAGGTAGGTCCCAATCGGTGATTAGTTCACCATACCAGCATTACATTTGCAGTCAGAACTGAAGTGGTTTAATCTCCTAACTTTGGTGTAAACTGTAATATTTGCTTGTTAAAAATGTAACAAGCAGTTAATTATAGTTTATATTTTTTTCTCCTCATCTGAGAGGTTTGTGAAGAATAAACCTGGCTAACCCTTTAGTTAAGAAGCACCATTTCCTTTTTTCTTTGTGGGAGGGGGCTGGCACAATAACTAGCTACACCTCTGAATCCTCACTATGTCCTCAAGCAATCTCATCTGACATCTTTCAACCATAAAGAGAAGCTCTTCTCTGAGATCTTCCCTGATTGCTGAGTTGTATCATAAAGAGTGAACACAACAGCCCTTTGAAGGAATGAAATTTCCACCATTTTATTCCAGCATCTCATTCTTTCAGGATACTACGCAAAACTCATGGCCATAGATGAGGTTGAGGACTTAACTTCCCCAGTAGATTGAAAACTTCATCATGTGATTCCATTCTTATGTTACTCTCACAGTCCAACACTAAACTTGTATTGTGACTTCTCACCTCTACGCCTACCCACTTGTCAGTCTCCTGATACCGTCTACCTTCACTCATGAACAATGTTCAAACATATTTAAACTGCTCCATTTCTCACCTGCAGATAGTAATCCACTCCCTTCTGGAAGAGAACAATGACCTCTTATTTGGAGGTGCTGATTTTTATCCCAACCATTTCACATTTGGCAGTGAACCACTCCAGTATATGCTAAAGATTCACTTGAGCTCAAGAGAACAGCATTGTCTGCAGACTGCAAAGTTGCAACCTTTACTTCTAACTAGATGTGTTCCAAACCTCATCTGCACCTTGACATTCTGTCCATGAAAATCATAAATATTTGATTTAACTTTAAGAATGCAGACACATGCCTCGCTCTGCAAATACAGAGACCAAATGGCATGCAGCAGTGGCCCTTAGACCCAGAACCTTTGTAGTGCCTCCCATAAGATATTTCGGGGTACATGGTCATATGCCTTCACCAGATCCATAAGATGCATGTTGGCTATACTGGTGAACTCACATAATTCCGTCTAAGAGTCATGCAAGTACAAGGTGATGATCCACTGTTTCACAACCAGGACAGAATAACCACTATTTTTGTCGAATCATAGGCTCATCTATTTTAGTTGTCCAATGAGCTCTTCTGCCCAGCACCACTGGTGTAGTCTTTGCTTGAAGAGCAGAGAAGCATGATCCATTTATAAATGGAACATATCCTTCTGCCACATTTTGAAAAATGAAAACTACCACTCCATTTTGCAAATACAGCATAGCTGTTCTCATCTTTCTTGGAACATTTAAGTCACATTAACCATGATAATGTATCAGTTTCCTAGTAGCTTTAATAATTTTGTCCAGAGTTCATCTATTCCTGCTGGTTTGCCACTTTGGAACAGTTTATCTGCTACAATGACCTCATCTACAGAAGGATTCAATCCCAGCAATTATTTCTGGCATTGTTTCATTAAGGAAGAGCATATCTACTGGTGTCAGGAGTTTCTCATAGTGCCCCTTCCACCTCTTTAGAGTGTCCATAGTGAAGGTCAACATTTTTCTACATTTATTGATATCAGCATAGGTAATGTCCTGTTCCACCTGGAGTGACTGTATAATTTTGCAGAATCTCTTTGAGGCCATTAGAAAGTCATGCTCAGTTGCTTCACCAAACTCCCCCAGTACCCTGGCCTTTGTTTCGGTGACTACTGCAGCTGCTGGCTTGCTGACCTGTCGCTGCTTGCTATCACTAAACAAAGGTGCCCCTCACTAGTGGTATCTGGGACCTAAATTTATGCCTCCCCATGACCAGAACTGACTTCCTTTTGGCAATAACTCTTTTCTCCATCTTAACTATTGAGGTCTTGGACATGGTCCATTTAGACTTCACATTTCTGATCTCCTTATAAACTGGAGAAGTTATTTCAGCTCTCCCAGAGGTAGTCAGACTCATTAGACACAGGTGTATCTGCTGTGTGTCCCTTGTGCACCATTACTACATATTTTGGTATCCCAAATCCAAGTGCACTTATGAATATTCTTGTGTTTGAACATGGAGTATGTTTTGGATAATCCATGACTAGGGCAAAAATCCAGTAGCAATTCTGTATTCAAATTCACCAGTCATTCCCCTGGAGCCTATCTCTGGAATTCCTTCTATGAGTAACAAAGTCTCTCAGTAGAACAACAGAGTCAGCAGTTCAGTAACTAGATCAAGTACCATCCATCAGTTGTCAAGAAAGTGGATTATTGGAAAGACATAAGATGCATATGCACAAACAGCAGACCGTTTTCTTTTCTATAACTTGCATCACAACATAGTGAGTCATTTTCTGTACAGCACCCACCCACTTAGGGACTTGGTCTGTCTGGAAACCCTCATAAGGGGAACTCTGGAGAAAGAGAGAGATTGAGACAGCATCACTTTTCAAGATGTCTGGTTACAGAATTAATGCTGTGCATGTAGGTAAGACCAGGTTAAGATCAACTATATCTATCTGGTGCTTTCCACCTCTAATGCAAGTCTTGGCTCCTTTCCCAGCTTTGTTTCCAAGGATCACTTTCTAGCCAGTCATAATATATCCATCCCCTACCTGATGCTTTTCTGACATTCCACCTGACCCTCACCCTTCACCTTGCTGGTGATTAACTCATGTAACATTAACATGAAACTTTTTCAGGCTAAGACCAGCTGGGCTAGGTGGGTCACCCAGCCAATAGGTGCTTGCCATCAAATACACTCTCAGTATCCCTAATCTGGACAAGGTACACTTGTTACTCAGATGAATGAGGGACAAAACTGTTTATCATTCTTTGCTGAGCACATCATCTTAGACTGATTTGACAAGTTTGAGCCACCCAGGAACACAAACCTTCAAGGATCTTAGGGTTATACCACCTACTCCTCCAACATGATAAGGTGTGATCTCATGAGGACACACAAAAATATGTACTAAATGGTGCTGATAGCAGTTTCTTCTTGTCATTTTTATAGGATCATAGGATTATAGGAGATTAGTAGACTATTGGCCCTGAGGCCCTTATAAGCCTAGCCAAGAGTTTAGCCCATGTTTATACAAGTCAGCACCCAAAGCCCCTGTCCAGCAGGGACACAGGTGGAATCCCAGGGGTGTATTTTCTGTTTCCCATCCAGTTATCCGGGTTGTGCTTAAAGAAGGATAATGAGGTGCTCTGACATGGAGAGGGAGTCTATTCCACAGATGGGGGAGTCTCTGGGACACAAATCTGTCCCACCAACAAGTCCTATTGATATCTCAGGCCAGGTTGAGGTCATGCGTATGGGTTGCTCGAGTGGACTTGACTTGCAGATATGCAGGAGTCCCATCAAGTCGGGGTCTGAGATTGCTTTGTATGCCAGACAGAGGTCACCTCTGAGGAGTCTGTATGAAAGTTAGTAGAGGGACAGGGCTTTTAGCCTATCTGTGTAGGGTAGGTGTTTGAGGCCCTGGATTCTCCTGGTGCGGAACCTCTGTGGTCTCTCCAGCTGCTGCATGTGCTTTGTGAGATATATGCTGAAGGGGGCATTGTATTCAAAGATTGGCCTTATAAGGGAAGAATACAGGGATTTTATTACCTCTTTGTCCCTGGATGAGATACCATTACTTATGACGTGGGCCATATAGAAAGCTTTCCATACAACAGAAGCAACATGGTGGTTAAAAGTCAGGTTATCAACATGGGTGCCCAAATCCCTCACTACTGATTGTCTACTTAAGACATTGTTATTAATGTGATAATATGTGTGGATGTCACTCTCGCCAAAGGGGATGATGACGCTTCTGGCACCAGTCATTTGTTTGGGTGAGACCCACTTGGAGGACATCCACGTCACTTGGGGAATTGATAACTGTGCCCAGCTTGCAGTCATCTGCAAACCTGGTCAGCCATAGCCCACTGGTTTTGGCCTGCACCTCAGAGAGGTATATCCCAAATAACAGTGGCCCAAGATCGATCCCTAGGGAACGCTGCTCATTATGGGTCTACTGCTTGAGGTGGCTTCCCCTATTTTGATTACATGTGTTCTGTCAGTGAGCCAGTTTGCTACCCATCTGGTAACATATGGATTGATGCCTAGTTGAGAGAGTTTATCTACTATGCCCGAGTGGGCAATAGTTTTGAAAGCTTTGGCCAGGCCAAGGTAGGCGGTGTGCACTGTCTTCCCCTCGTCCATGGCTTTGGTGACTGTCTCAAAGAAGTCAACCAGATTTAACAGACATGACCTCCCCTTGACAAAGCCAAACTGTGTGGGGTCAAGTGTTTTGAGTTTGCCAATGTCCTTGTTAATGAGGTCCATGATAATCCATTCCATGGCCTTGCAGATCAGGCTAGTTATGCTGATGGGTCTATAATTTCCTGGATTGGTGGACGCTCCACCTTTGTGTAAAGGGATGACAGTGGCTGTCCTCCACTCAGGTGGGACAAAGCCGGTCCTCAGGCTTTGGTTGAAAAGGGTGCCTAATGGTGCTGCAAGTTCATGCCTCTGTTCATGTAGGATGCAGCCTGGGATGTTATCGGGTTCCATGGAGGCTGTATTTTTTGCCTTTGAGAGGGCAGTGATGACCTGTCCCCTAGAGATAAGGGGTGGGGGCAGGTACTGGGGATGTCCTGATTTACTGATGGTGGGACAGAGGGGAGAAGTTTTCACTGAATCTGTCAGCCAGTAGATTGGCTATATCTATAGCATTTGTGTATGTGGTGTCCTTGGCCACCAGTTCTGAACAGATCTGTGTGCTTCCTTTGAGATTGTGGACATATGTGAAGAAGGCTTTATGATTGTCTGTAGTAGATGTGGCCAATTTGGACTCAAAGTTGGCTTTAGAGGATTTCACTAGTGCTCTTATTTGCTTGTTTAGGCTAAGGAGAGATGGCTTCCAATTGGGCACCTGCTCCTTCTTGGTACCGGACAGCAATTTTTTCCTTTTGTTATATACTTTATTTATTGCAGATGTCCACCAGACAGGTTTACTCTTCCTTGCGGATGATGATTTTGTCCTGTCAGGTATTCCTGATTCCATGACTCTATATAAATGCTTGTATAGTACTTTGGTGTAGATTTGGACATTGGTGCCAGTTCCTACAGTGGGGGAGGGGGCTGTGAAGCTGTTTATACCATCCCTCAGGAGGTTGTAATCAGCTTTGGAGAAGTTTTTTGTTTGACCTTAGCTATAGGGGTGTCAGGGGAGATGGTGACTTTGAAAGTGACTGCTTTATGGTTGGATCTTACCAGGGAGGATGATACCGTAGGGGTGCTGCAGTGGTTACTACCAAGTCCAAGATATTATCGCCTCTTGTGGGGGTATCAACTAGCTGTTCCAAGGCATTTGCATTGATAAACTCAGGGAATATTTGGGCATTTGTGTTCTGGCATGAGCAGTGTTTTCAATCTATGGTTGGGCAATTAAAGTCACCCAAGATCAAGGTAAAGGGTTGAATCTTGATAGATTTGAAGAGGTCCAGATAGGTGGAGTGGACATCTTGAGTCAAATTTGGGGGCCTGTAGCTAGCTATAATTTGAATAGGGGTCTTGTTAATGGTTAACTGCATCTGGAGTGTCTCTTGTGCGTCATACTGTTTGACTAGCCTGGAGGTGTGTGTGGCTTTAATATATATTGAAACTCCACCTCCTTTGGCTTTGCTGCCCACATTTTGGGGTCTGAATGTATGATAGGATGAGTAACCAGGTAAGGCTGGGGTGCTCTCCGCAGCTTTGAGCCAGGTTTCTGTGACTGCACAAATGTCAGCATCTTCCAGGGTTAGGAAGGCTTGCAATGAGTGCAGTTTCATGTTTAGACTCCTAGCGTTTAGCAGCATTACCTTTAATTTGGGTTGTGTTGAGATTTTTATGTTGGTAGTATTGACCTCATGACTTTTCCTAAAAAAGGTACTATGGGGGAGGCAAGGGCCTTTGCCAGAAGCCTGAAGCCCAAGTGGGACACATGCAGTCCATCTCTAGCAAAGCATTGCGGTCTGTTGATCTTATCTTCCCAGGCTGTCAGGCACTGGATCGCCCTGGAATGACACCAGAAACTAAGCCAATTGTTAAAGTCAATCATTATTATTATTATATTATTATAAACAATATTTAATATATTATTTAATATATAATTTAAGATATAACACTTATTATTATTAACAATATTTGTATATCTGAGGAGGGAGTGAGATGATCACAAATTGAAATGCTGTTTCTGATAAGATCAGCTAGTTTGAAATTAATATAAAAAATGTCTGCCTGTGAAAGAGAAACCCCTTCTCCATCCCTATGCAATGGACTTTGTCCCTGTACCCAAAATCTGAATATAATCAACTCCAAGTTTACCGAGCCTCAAGGAAAATGAACTGGCTCCATATCAGTCGACACTTCAATTAGTCATACATTCAAACATGGTACATTACTTGAACTGGTTAGCGTGCTACTCCAAACATTTATTTAAATACAGTCACACAGTATCGTGTAGGAATCATAAATTTGGGAATTGTTATTCTGCAATGTTGTAGAAAAGAAAGACAGCAAAATAGCTTTTTTCATCAGAATTGTGGGGTGTAGTGATGTCATAGTTGGTTACATAAAGTGTTGGAAATATGGGGAGTGTTTGTGTCTGCATAAAAGATGTTTTATCATTATTATTTTATGTGAGTGACAAGATTTTAATTTATGGTTATTTCGTGAGGAGTGCGTGCACATATGTTATTTCTTGTGTAGCATTTACAGAGCATTCCATTTTGCAAAATCTATTTTTCTGCTACTCTTTTCAGATAGCTTCAGTTATTTTACTAAACATTATGCAACTCCCTTAAGTACATATCCGTATCTTTGTCTGCCTGTTTGGCTTTATTTATTTATTTTGTATTTGTTAACCAGAGTACAGTACTGATACACATAGACCTTTTGAAGACTTAATCTGGGAATGCAGTTTGGTTAACTCATTCATGCCAGTGGAGCTCAGGAAGTTTGCACTGTAACTTCTAATTGGCGGAGCCTAAGCCTTTTGACAGAATCAAATTATATCCTCACATTTCAAACAAATGTTCATATCTCTGCAGCCATAGGGGTTATGAAAGAAGTATAAATGGCAAAACCCTTCAGCACAAGCTATATTTATAGTGGTAGTATTCTTTAGGTTCTAGGTCTTAAACTGAACTTTATAATTCACAGTAAACACAGTAACTATTATGTTTATAATATTTTATCAACAACTTACGATATCTCAGCAACCACTCAAGTTACACATACTGTCAGCAGCATTTTCGTCAGCTAGCTGAGAGCTTTCATATGAGGCTAAGGAGTTCTGAATGTGTTACTTGGTTGTTGAGGTATTAAGAAAAATGTGAAAATTATATTTATATAAATTAATTTCATGAAAACAACATTTAATATCTCTTTACTGCACTAAACAGAGGTCAAATATTAATGCAGTTGACTTTGCTGTTGTGTAAGCTTTAAGATGAAATCTTTTAAAACCTTGTACATAGCATGGTTTTGGAATTATTGATGTAAATATGAACAAGCAATATTTGACACCTAGAGGAGTCAGTAGGAGTTAACTGCAGATGCACCTGGAGGCTTCATTCAGACGTAGTAGAGTCACACAGTAGGCAAAACTGAGGCTGAGGAAGTTAAACCTTAGCTCACAGGAAGCAGCTCATTTACAGCTCGCAGCCTTCATCTCCAGTGGTAATTGCTAAATGATTAAATAATCACCTATATATGTCTTTTCCTGGTTCAAAATATTCAAACAGCTCAAACTTAGAAATGCAAAACAATTCCTAATGAAAATAAGTCCCTATAAAGCTTCATTCATATATTTACATTATTACAAAAGGGTAAAAAAAAACTAGGCAGATGCATTATGGATTATCTAAGTATAAAATATGTCTCTTGCCTTGGTAAAAGTAAGTCCATACCAATTATTGACTGCATGGGCAAATTCAAAACAAGCTTGTTTATCACAAACATGACTTTTGTTACTGTTAGTGAAAAACTTGAACTGGATTATAAAACCTAAAACTGAAGCAAATAATAAGTAAAACAATATTTTAAAATACCGTTTTTGTGATTAGCACTCAAGTATAATAGAAAATTAGACGTTGTTAGTAATTTTGATTACAACTGGTGGTTGGCAGTTGAAAATGCTACTCCTAATTTAGGTCTCCTGTTTTCCCATGACAGTTATATAACTGGGTGCTAGGCTATAGTATAGGGGATTATGATTGAGTATCTGACTGTAATAAAGTTGTCATGTATTTGCAAAATGGATGTTAAGAAATTTACCTTGAGAGTGGAAATACTCATTTCTTTAGAGAATATCATGAATGCAGCAGCAGCAATCATATTTAAAATCCAAACAGATGTGTGTTTTTAATTTCTCAAAAGATTTGTAACCTTGGTAAAACTATTTTGCATTAAAATGCAATATTAAATAAAAGATTCTGTTGCTTAAACTAGTCCATTTAGACCTTAATGCACATAAAAAAGCGATTTTATAAGAGCAGAGAGGTCCTCAGGGGTGTGCATTCTACCTGTACTACTGCATTGCCATGGACTTGTAAGGCACTTGATCTTCTGGTTCATGCCTCACAATGTATTAACAACATCTGAATGATGCACATCCATTCATGACTTGCTTATTGCAAAAATCAGACTCAACACAGAGCCTAGTTATAAATCTAAAATGAATTACTGAAGGTCTGAAAATTGCGTGTTGCTTTAAAAGTGTTCTGACATTATAATTGTTCTTGCAAGTAATAGGAAAGACACATTCCGTACTCTTTGCTTATAATAGTATATCCAATGTATGTACCATAACAAGTATAACTTATTATCACCCGTTTGATGTGGAATGTCACACCTCTAGCAGTCTACACACATCATTGCATCCCAGCGCATTTAATAAAAAAAAAACCTAAAAAGCATAAGACATAAGGTATAAAATGCATATTTTGTGAACAATAAAAGCTATTTATTTATTTATTGACATTTGTTGACCAGGAAAGTCCACTGGGTCAGAAATCCATTTTCAGTGGAGGCTTGGGAAAAAAAGCTCCAGGAAGATACAAAACACTAAATTATGTAACAAATAGTATAGTACATGGAAATAATATTCAATTTTTAGTATAAACTAACATACAATTTTGTTTTACAGCTAGAGATACAAATTGGTCATCTTAACATGTAATAAAGTATACAATCAATTTGAAAAATTTGAAAAATTAGCTAAAATGCAAGGAGAAAATTTCTTTCTTCTGACGGATGGTAGTTCCAGATTAGAAGTAAGAGAAGTTAGTAAGGTGAAATGAGTTAGTCTTTGAGATTGGTTTTAGAAGGGGTAGTAAAGAAAATTCTAGAGAAGCAAGATGTAGGTGCGTAGCAAAAAGGATTAGAAGTAAACTGGAGGAATAACTTTATTCATGGTGGCTTAGTCATATGTGTGCCTGGGCAGGTGTAAATGTTAAGGCAGTATGATTTTAGAGCAGATTTAAATGATTTTATAGTGTCCAACTGAGTGATTGATGAAGGCAGAGTATTTCATAGTTTGGCAACAGAGTAAGAATAAAGGCTTTGACCAGCTTGTTTATTGAGTTTGGTTATGTTTAGAAGTTTTTTGTTACTAGAGCAAAAGTTTCTGAGGGAGGTATATGGTTTTAGAATATATTGAAAGGAAGGGCACTTGTCAGGATTATTGATTAGTTTGTGGAGAAGAATAAGTTGGATGTATGCTAGGTAGTAGGGAAATTTAAACCAGTTCAATTCTTTTATGGCCATACAGTGGTGTGTGTGATTTGGCATTCTGGTGGAAATGTAGCTATTTTATAGTAACAAGACTGTAATTTGTTCAGTCATGAAGTATGAAGGTTGGTGAATATGGGGTTTCCATAGAGGAGGGAAGGTAGTAACAGAGTGTTAGCAAGTTTTTATCCTAGTGGGCTTGTCCATGTATAGTTTATGTCTATAGAGTTTACCAAGTTTAAAATTTTTTTTATTGTGTTGCGAATATGATTTTCAAAGCAGAGTTTGTCATCAATTTCTATGCAAGTAATTTTGCGGACTTTACTACTTCAATTTCAGTATGGTTTTGCGACTATATCTTAAAAAGTCTTGAGTAGTTGTTTTTACAGGGGAATAGTAGGAGTTTGGATTTTTTGGGATTGAGTAGGAGTTGTGTGTGGTTTAGCCAGGATTCAATAGATAAAAATGAGTTTTGAGTTATCTTTAGGAGGTCAGAGAATTTGTAAGAGGATATAATAGTGGATTTGTCTGTTGGGATGCTGTAGGAAGGCTATTAATAAACACATTGAAACGAAAGGGGCCCAGAATAGATCCCTGGGGGACTCCTGTATTATTGATTAGATATTCAGAGTGCATGTTTTGCCATCTGACAGACTGTTTTATATTGTTTAGGTAGCTGGAAAACCAATGTAGAGTATGCTGGGAGCAATTTAGAGTTTTGAGTTGTTGTAATACTTTTGGGTGTGATACTGTGTCAAAAGCTTTGGAAAGGTTTATCAGGATGACTGAAGTTGATAGACCAGCATCCAGAGCTTTGTACACAGTATTGGTGAATGAGAGTAAGGCAGCAGTAGTGCTGTGAGCAGGGTGAAATCCATGCTGGGTAGTAGTAGTGTTCTGAGTGGGGTGAAAGCCATGCTGGGTGGGAGCCAGAAGGTTATTGTCAGTGAGGTGCTTCAATAATTGCATATGTATGCATTTTTTCTAGGATTTTGGATAAAGATGGGAGTATAGCGATAGGCCGGTAGTTGGAAAGATCTTTGGTGTTACCATCTTTATGCAGAGGAACAATGATGGATTTTCTTCCAGAGTTGAGGGACATAGGATTCAGAGAAAGACCAGTTAATGTGGATGCTGATGGGATAAGCTGTAGCATCAGCTGCTGGCTTTAGATATTCTGATAGAAGGTTATCAGCTGCACAAATGACAGTGTTATCAGTAAGAAATATTATTGGCAATGATAATAGTGCATTCATAGTCTTTCCATAAATACTATAATATATTATAGGTTAATAGGTTGGTACTAGGCTATCAGCCCTAGGTCCCATACAAGCCTAGCCATAACAATTCCCTGGCTATTTCTTCCCACACTATTTACTTCACTGGACCACTGTCTAACAGTGTGACTGACGTGATCCCCGGAGTGAATTTCCTTTCTCCCATCCAATAGTCAAGGTTCCTTTTGAAGAGGGCCAAAGAGGCATTCTGCTTGACATGTATGGGCAGTGTATGCCAGAGTCTGAGGAGTCTCTGGGTCAGGAACCTATCCCTCCAGCATGTTTTGTTTATTGTGATGACAAGGTTTAGATCCCACATGCGTGTGGCTCTGAGGGATTGGGATTTCTTTAAGTGTGGCATGTCCAACAGCTCCGGGTTTGACATGGCCTTGTATGTTAAGCAGAGATCGCCTCTGAGTAGATGATATGCGACAGAGTATAGCTGGAGTTTTTTAAGGCAGTCAGCGTAGAGCATCTGCTTTAGGCCTGTGATTCTTTTAATGAGGTATTTCTGCGGCCTTTCCGCTGTGTATTATGTACACAAACCCACATTTATATTTTTTGTTAAAATATACAAATAACTTGTAATATCTTGTAAAAATATATAATCTAAATAAATATTGACAGAACACTTTTGTTAACCAGGCATAAGCTTTCACGTGATTGCAAGAAATTTCTTTTTATTGAGATATTTACAGAAATATGAAAATGTGCATAATTGTGTAATTAGCAATATAAATAACATTGACTATCTCTCAAGATGTGTGACTTACAATGCAACTATCAGTGACAATTTTCTTCAACATCTAAGGTTTCATCTGATGCCATGCAATAAGTTTGTAAGACACTTGTTTTTTGAAATGTTATGTATGTATGGAAATATTGCTTATTTTCATAATTACTAAAAACAGCTAGCAATATCTTCAGTATAATGTGATATAAATGGACATTGACAATACATTTTCCTGTCTACTACCATGGCATTTCACATCATAATCCTCAATGGTATGTAGGTCTCTCAGTTATGAAGATATTAACATAAATATGGAAAAAAATGAATAATAAGTGACAAACAGTGGTTAATTTCTCTCATATAGGATGTCACAGATTAACAGTCTTGGTACCATTTTGTTAATAAGTCTTTGCCTTTTCTAATACAGCCTATTATTAACTGGTAAGTTACTTAGTTAAAGATGCCAGACTCAAAAAAAGGTCAGGACATCATAAAGAGTTATGGGTGTGAACTGGAAGTATACAAAAAGGTGCTACAGGGTTGAATGAGTTAAAGAAATAGTTTAATAAGTCAGTCCCAGTCATGACTGATTGTGCTCTCACCCTTATTTCATTGACTTTGTATTGCTCAAGCAAGCTGCCAATCATGGTCCCAGTATAACTATAATCCAAGTATAGTTAGTACCAGTGCAAGTGTATGGTGGGATACTGGCGATGAACTGCCCTAACAGGCTGATGTGGAAGATTAGACTAGCTGAGGTCGACTGTCATTGTAAAGTTCCTAAATATTTTAGCTTTTACTTTGTTAAGGGTGCTTTTCACTGATTCAGTGTATTTTTTTATTGAATTTGTTATATGGCTAAACCTTTCAAAATTGCAATACTGTACTGTTACTCTTAATGGGTATTTCCAAAGAAATAACTCTTTCCATCTGTATAATCATTCACTTTCTAGATTTACCAGTATATCTGTTTCATACTTTACTTGGTAACAGTTACCTAACAGCTAGCACAGCTTGGATCCATTCGTGCTTTTGTTTGCATTATTAAAACAGCTGCATTCACGTAAAATATACAAAAATAAGATTTAGTAATGTTTTAACATGTACTCTGTGAAGGCATATTTGTAGGGCAGCTTTAACTTTATTTAGCACTCTTTTAGTTCACAGAACATTGGTATTTAGGCTGAATGCTTTATTCAGAACTACTCTACTAGTGACTTGGGTTCAAAAGCTGAGTCTGGACCATAGCAACCTGACAAATAAATGGTTTCAAGTGGCAAAGTGCCCTACTATACCAACTGATAGAGAACATACACATTCTTTTCACTGTGGCACTGCCTTCTAGTGGAGATGGTAACCTTTACCCACCAAAGCAGTACAGTGCTGTTTCAACATTTGTCTTAAGCAAAGGGTGGAAAGCCAGAATTTGGTTACATGGGTCAGTGATTCACACAGCATCTGTGTGGGTTCTTTGCTATTATGGTTAGGTAAAATGCAGGTAGAACTCATTCTCAGAGAGGCATTAATGAAAGCTTTTGATCCCTGCCACTCATCACTCTTATAAGAGCTTTGACAAATAAGAACACAGGCAGCAACTTAGGTCACAGAGTAGTGGTCATAAGGCAGGTTAATTGTGGTAACCAAAGATTAGGCACCTTTGGACTGAGGTGGCAGAAAGATAGCTGACATAAGAATGTCTGACTAATGGTAAGTTCTAAATATTTAGAACAAATGAGCTAATACTACAGAAGGAGGCTAAATGTCATTTCTGTGAGAAGAAACCATGTCAGCTATAAAGACCTGAAAGGTGAAAGGGATTCGTACATGGTGATTCTAATACCCCTCTTCTGAGCACACTCCCTGAATGATGCAGTAGTCCGTACCTGCAAAAATGTTCTCACTTTATCAAGTTGCTGTTTAATGGAGATGTTTATAATGTGGCTTTAACATAAAATTCCAATCAAAAGTCCATAAAGAGGCTTTCACACTTACATGCTATGTTTGCAAAACTGGGCAGTGGTGCCATTATCCTGGTGTATAAGGTCATACTTCTCAACCTCTTAGAGCAAGAAATCTGTATAAAGCCATACATAAAAGTGGGATGAAGGCCCAAAAATAGGGACAATTTTTAAATATTGCTCTTGCAAACTTAGAAAGTTGATTGAATAACAGATTTTGCATTAGCATGAATTTTCTGAAGGGTATGAAGTCATTATTTTCTAAATCGAATCATTAATGATTTGCCATTAATTTGACAGAAAACCACAATTTTATGAAAAATAGACCAAACATATGAGGCAAAAATCTGGACATTCTGCGAAAATCTGTACAGTTGAGAGGTATGTTAAGGTACACATCACAACAGAAGACTGATTATACAGCCTATACTTGAAAAGTTAGTCTGGTGGTTTGATTCCTACATCAGTATTCATGCAGAGTGTAATGCATATATTTGCAGAGTAACACAACTACCTAAGGAACGTGTACAATACAACATAATGCAGAGGGTCTACAGTCATATAATATTCACAGCAGTAACTTTAGCAGCACTGCCCAACCTCCAGAACCACATTAGTAAATAACTGCAATTAACATGTTTAGAAAAGTACAATGCTGACAACATGAGATGAATGCTTGTTATTTATTTTGTGACTGGAACAGCCAACTTATTTAGTAAGCCTACAGTTTCAGACATTTGACCTTTACCTAAAAAATAAAGATGATAGCAATTGTACTAGATTTCCTGTCCCAGGAAATTACTGTCATCTGTTTTAAAACCCTGCACTTAAGTACCACCGACCTAACAACAAATGTGAAAGCTGAAACAACTTAAGGATTGATAACTAGTACGTGCAATTATGGTCCTAATAGCAAGTATGGAACTGTCTTTTCACTTGTTAGGCCTTATATTACCCACCAGGAGTGACTTTTTTGGGGGGATAACTCAAGACAGCTGTCTGTGTAAGTAACATGCTCAAGAGTCATACAGCAGGCAAATTAAATCTAATGGTATCAAACCCTGGACTCTTAACAGAAAACGCATTAGCAGCTCATAGCCTTAATCTTCTGCATTAGCCTGAAACATATGTTGATCTTCTGGAGTTTTCAGCTAAGACTAGCCTATAATGTTACTGCTGGACTACTCATCATAACCTACAGTCTTCTGCTTAGTCACTTGAGTTAGTTTAACAAGTTCTTGCTTTTTCATGTTGCTCGGTTTTGATTCATAATGACTGCCTGATGCTGAATGATTCCTCTCTACGTTTGGAGGAGATTGGCTCTTATTGCATTAAATTAACTGTCCACGTTTGGCATTAATTATAGAAGTTCACATCTGTCATTAAATCTTTTCACTGCAGCTTATTAACTTTTTTAACCAAATGTAGTCTAGCTATAACTGAATATGTGACTGCTTGGATGTAATCACATGTTAATGTAGAACATCTTTTAGCTGCTGTTTATTTTATAGAACGTAGTGATGCTAACTTTGCTCCAACTATTCTTTTGGCTAAGTCCAAAATCCCTTCCTCGGCTAGCCTAGTGTATCTCAGTGCCGTAGGTAACAGCACTGCAATTTGGCTGAAAGATTAAAATGCTTACCTTACATGTAGGCTTTAAACTGTATTCAACTTGATAAAAGATTGGGAGCATTCTCTACCTACTCCGTAACCTATCCACCCTTAAACTTGCACTTGTTTTATAGCAGACTTGAAGACATCATTTCCCATTCATCAAACATTTAAGCTAACTGATTCTTTATTGCCGTATGTTATTGTTTCCATTCTTCCCAAGTTTCCTCAGCTCTAGGGTATGCATAATTCCTGATCCCTATTAACAAACCCTCACCAGTTACCAGTAAACTAACCAATTCATTCATTTCATTTATTCCATATTAGGTGGTATGATCACATGCAAAACAATTCCAGCATTCCTTATTCAACATGATATATGATCCTCACCATCCCATATTTTAATGTCCTTTTGGTGCAATGTTTTCCTAGATTCTGGAAATTTCTGTAACAATCTACCACTCTCCTACTGCTATTAAAACTGCTCATGTACCTAAGTGCTGTAATCCAGCCTCTTTTCTTAGAGCACTCAGAGGTCCTTGAGAGGTCTGTAGCTACTCATCTGGTTACTTATCTCAGTAGGACCTTCTTTGTAAGAAGCAGTACAGTTTCCACCATGTTATGACACTTATCAGCTACCCTTTCTGTTAGCAGTAATATGTTATCCAGTGTGGATATGGGAAACAGAGTGGCATGGTAATCACTGATTTTATAAAAGCTGTTGACTCAGTCTGGTATAGTAAACTACTTCTGAATCAGTCTAATATAGCACTACTTTCTGAACGTTGTTGTTATGGTCTTGGTGTCGTATCAGTTAACTCGCTGCAATGTTATATCAGGTAGTGGATCTTAACGGCAAGGCTCAACCGATGCATGTCATACTCAGTCACTGTTGACACCCCCCAGGGATCTCTCCTGGGTCCATTGCTATTTAACCTCTTCATTAATGCATCAGAAGTCACTTTCATAGCAATTTCTGAAGGGCCATATGCTGCTAGCATTGTCATCTGGGCAACAAACAGGCATTAGTGACATTATCAATAACCCCACCCAGAGCTTGCTAATTGAGGTGCCAGTGGTGCCATAAACAAAACTTTATCATAAGCATTCCTAAAACTGAGGATATGTTATCTGCAGCCTCAAAGAGCTTAACAATGTTAACAGACAATTAGTTGTTAAATCACCCCAAGGTGGATAGCTCTATTTTGTGATTCTGTTAAAATATTTGGGAATATGGTTAGATTCACACATCTGCTATACATCACACATTGGCAAGATCCTTGTCTCTCATTTTTTGTTAGCACATTTGTGAGTAACATTTATTTAGGTTTTGATTGGCACAATCTATATGGCGTGTCTCCGTGCTGATAAAAACTGGCAATAGCAAAGAATGCTCATTAGAGCACCATAGCAATATTTTTGCGGAACACTTACAATGACAGAGGAAAAGGCCCATCAATCTATAATTAAAAGCCAAAACTTATCACCACTGTTTGAACAGGTACTATATCTGTCTGCTTCAGGCTGGGTTAATTACCTAACCAGTATCTAAAGATATCTAAAACAAGTGTAGACGAACAGGTTTTAATTCTGCTGCTGTATTTCTCAGAACTAACCCAGGAATTATATCTGTTCCCACACTGTAATTACATTTTATCTTAACTAAGGCATTTGATAATTATTCCAAGCTTAGTACATGGCAAGAACAAAAAAGTGACACATTTACCATAATCACTTTTAGTAAATGGCATATAAATAGGAGGAAAGCTCTCACCAAAGGTTTCTGCTAATATGCTACCACTTATAAACATAGTTGTGTCCTGTAATGTAATGTAATATTATACTAGTCATTTTCTTTCTCTATAAAGATGAAGGCATACAAGACCTGACAGGTTTTTGGCCAAAGAATACTCATTCCATGCTTTTTGGCACTCTATGCTTCTACTCTGTGCCCCTGAGCAGCTTTTGAATCTTTTCCAAATTTAACTGCATCATTTTTTTTATAAACTCTGTGCCCCTGGGGAGCTTCTGAATCTTTTCCAAATTAAACTGCATCATTTTTTTATAAACCCTTCAACAGTATTTAATTTTCTTATTCCACAATCTAGGTTTGGATAACATGTTATAATGCTTAGCAACATTTGTATGTAAATGGCTATAACAAATGTAATTTTTCATACTGTATAACCCAACACTCCTTTCTGACTATTTCAGAAGACCAGGTCCAGGCCTTTAGGTTGGAGTGGATGGCAGCATGGTTGCATTTATATAATTTCATTTAGATTATGCTAGTAAGCATGTTGTTTTTAGTGGGGATCAAAGTATCTAAATTACAACTGTTGTCTGATCTTCCTAATGATTCAGTGTGGAACCTTATAAAATCAATATAGAATCCTTAGATTTCAGGATGTGCAAATATAGTATCCAGAATATATTCACTAAATGTGGGGAAAAATACTACTTTTCTAAATCCTAAGAGAAACATATTTTTAAAAAGCTTAATAGATTTTCCTAGAAGAGATGTGACATCAACCGTTTATGATTATATACTTTAAATCATCCATTAAAATAATTATATTATGATCTAAGCAATATTTAAAGAAATATATAATGGTTTGATTGAAAAAAACAGCTAGACTTCCTCGTCCTTATTTCAAAGTATTTATGATAAAATAATTAAGTTCCTAACATAGATAGTTGCATCCCTCCAGTTGTATTTGTTTTTATAAGAATGGTGATCATCATTCCTTAGTAGTACTTCCAATCTTTTTTCAGTATTTATATAGATTTCAGTTGTTACTACCACATCAGTATTTTCAGATATTAGTAAAGTACTTGGGTCTTGAAGTTTGTTTGTTCCAAAAGCAAAAAATTGTGAGAAGCCGTGAACACCAGGAACCATGAAAGGAATGTATAAAACAAATAATTTAATGATAGAATAGAGTTAAGCACTATCATCCAATAATCAGGACTTCATCAGAAAACCATCTCCGAGAATCAAGCCCTTAAATACTTAACAGATATCACATAACCCAGACTATTTAATAGCAGCAGTTAATAAAACTAAACAATTAAAGTGCTAAAGTAACATCCCTTTCAAAAATGCTATAAACAAACCATGTTAGACAATACAAACACAAATTTGTAAAATATATATAAAAAATATTTTTCATGGAGCTTTTAAAAATTCCTAATTTTATAATTAATAATGTTTAATATATAATCTGTGAATTTATTTTTAATTTTAAAAGCAATTCAAAGCAAAACACATATGGAGTTAAAAAAAAAGAGAGAGAGCGAGAGAGAGAGAGAGAGACTTATGACTCGGGACAGTCATAGCAGATGACCAAAAGGCAAATTAGCAGCCAGAGAGATCAGCAGGAAATGACTGAGAGGGTTAATGTGCTCTAAAGGAAACCATAAGAATACGAGATGTTACTCTGCATGTAGAAAGTTACCAAGATCCCATCTAGAGTGTTTTATATACATATATTGTTTTGTGGAACCTTACCATTTCAAACACATGCACAGGAAATGCTAAACATGCATATCCTTGAAGAAGAAATAAAGCAGGAGGAGAACATGACAAAAATATATGTGTGCCTCAAGGAAGTATAGAGTCCAAGAGAATAAATCTTTTAAAAATGATGTATGAGAAAAATGGCAACCTATCAGACATTCAAGTCCCAGAACTCTGAAAATAAAATGTGAGTCTTCCTAAATAACAGTAAAGTGTAAAACTTGCTGTTAGGCATTAAAGTAATTCCCCCGGATTCGCCAATCTTCCGTGCAGGACATGCACCCGTTTAGGAGCAGGACAGCAGAGCGCCATGCATATCAATGAAGGCGTGCTGCCTAAGCTCCTAGGCTTACACGGAGCGTGTACGAGTTCAGGGGGCATGTCTGAGAGCAGAGCTCTCAGAATAAACATGCCCCTGCAATGTAGAACAGCAGAAAGTGGGAAGAAATGAGTGAAATCACTCATAGGTGTCCGCAGATCCCCACCAGCAGTTCCCCATGTGTACAATAGCAAAAGTACAGAAAAAGTAAATGAAGAAACCCTTTTATTTATTTTTTTTAATCCGATTAAAGCTAACCGTAGGTGCGCGGGTGTGCCCATCACTTAGCTACAGTTGAAGCAGCTTAAAAGGCTGAAGAGGATAATAAGGAAGATATATGCAAATGAAGACACACAGCAATAGTGTAGTGGGCAGAGCATTCACCTAATGAGCAGGCATTCCCGGTTCAAGTCCCACTGCAGCACAAGTCTATTTTACATGGCAGAGCACGTTATAACCAATATTTTTGTTGCAAAACCCATTAAATAACACATAGTTATGAACTAGAATACTGCAGGAAATGTACATGTGAAGTATCAGTGTCATAATGAATAAGGCACTAGAAAGCATATTTAGAGTGCATTTGAGTGGGGGTAAGCACTGCCTATACAGATTAAGCAATTTGGAAGCTTACTGAGTATAATAAACTGTAACCGGACGTTAGCAGTGCTTAACTCCATGCAAACACGCACACACCCACTTACAACTGCTTTAAAGTGCCTTAATCACTCTGTATCCAATGGCCCATTTTCTGCTCAGCAACAAAATAAGCAGCCTCTGCAAGGCTCAAACCCAGGACCCCATACACTACAGTCACAGTAGTTAACCACCAAGCCATCACAGCAGTACATAAGATTTAGGTTTCAACAAACAAATCCTCACCATAGGAAAATCAAACTGAACATGTGATATGAATCAATGTACAGTGTGATGTTGTATAACCTGCTACATAACATAAATATGTGAACTGGAGTACTGCAGTAAGGCCAGATGTGAGGAGTTATTGTAATAAAGTGTTGAATTCACCAGGACCCCATACAGTGTACGTACACATGAATCAGAGATACTAGACACAGATATAACATGTAGCAAATAATAAATCAATGTCAAAAGGAAAATATAATGCTAATTAGATATTAAGCAATGCTAAGCATTGCACAGGTCAGCTTATGTGGTGTAAGCAATGTGTAGGCCAGCTAACTCAATCTGCCCAGTGGTATGCCCCTTTAAGCAATGCCAACATTAGGTAAGCAGGTGTGCCCATAGCTTAGCCTTTTCAAAACCCTCCAATCACGGGAAAGTTTGGGAAATTGGGTGTATTTAAACCCCACAGGTGCCAATAATTCCCATAACTGGTTGCAGCTCCCTACTGTAGGCAGAATGGCTGGAGTTGGGGAAGGCACTCAATTTAGAGCACAGCACTGGGGCACCCAGGAGTCCAGATTCATGGTATGGCTCCTGGTAAAACACCATGAGGAGAGACTACTGCAGGGCCAGTACCAGTATAAAGCGGAGGCCTGGGTCAGTCTCACTCGTGACCTCACCAGTGCCACTAATATCCCCCAGACTGGTGAGCAGGTCAGGCATCACCATGCTGACCTGAAGCGGTGGAGGGGTGATCTCTTGGACCAGTGGATCCAAGAATCCAGGCAGATGGCTGATGCCCCAGCACTGAGTAAGTACTCATTCTGTTACATAGATAATGATTGCCTAGCTTGTGTATACTATGGCTAGGTAATGGCTAAATATCATTGTATTTCTCTGACAGCTGCAGATGAGCAGGCTGCGAACCAGCAAGCCCATGCTGCTAGGCTGCAAAAGCTGTGTCGCGAGGCAGGTTAGTAATATTCTTGCATGTACTGTCATAACAAATAAATATAACAGTACTAGAAAGTGTTGTACCAGTATAAAAATGTATTGTGTATGGGATATACTGAATAAACCAGACAATATGGCAGGAAGACTGTCATATAGGTTGCGTGGATAAAAGGTGTAATATCTTGTGATTAAACGTATAACCCCCGGAGTGCTTGTGTACATTCTGCTTTCATATGTTGTAGTGTTGCATTCTATAACTAGTACTGTTGTACTGAGCAGTCTTACCCTCACTGTTGAATGCATTTAAAACATGTAGGAAGTTCAGTATAACAATGTTGGAAGTCCCAAGAGGTCAGTCATATAGAACAACTGAGGGAGATTTAGACAGAAGCCATTGGAATGCTGTATACCAATTCCCTGATAGCACAGTGTACTGTGATGTCAACTGTAATATTTTTACCACACACAGCAGGGGTTTGAATCCCGGGAGTGGTAGTAAGTTGTGTGCATAATCATACCCAACAACTGTACTGAGTTTGTGAGAATGTTCAGATAAAAAGCTGTATGCATAATTAGACCCAACAACTGTACAGACTTTGCTAGAATGTTCAGGTAGTAAGCTGCATGCATAGTCATACCCCTCAACTGTTCTGATCTGTCCAGCATGTCCAGAGAACGGGCCCAAATTTGCTGCCCGGTAACCTGTTCCCCTGACAAATAAGTGTGATGATCCAAGAAATGTAAGCAGCTTATACTGACATATAATGGCTAGTCAGACCTGAACATAAAAAGAGAATGTATATGGAAACAAACCTGTCATTGTAGCATCTCACTCAAAGTGTATGACAGCTGTTTCAAAATATGTCACATTAACACCTGCATTCTGACAAGCCTTGACCAGAGTGTGTGCAATAACGGACTGTTAGGTATGTGTATAACATCAACATGGCATCTGGGAGTATGTGTAGAATTTGTCAGGTAGTGTTAACAAAGATTTACCCCACAGCTACAACAGGTAAGAGGTGTAGACTGTAGTTACAACACAGTTCACTCCTATACTTGTCTACAAGCATGGCATCTGGGAGTATGTGTAGAATTTGTCAGGTAGTGTTAACAATTATTTTCTCAACAGCTATAACAGGTAAAAGGAGTATACTATACATAAAACACAGTCCACGTATATACTAATCTACAAACATACCATTGTACAAAGTAAGGCCATTGAGTAGTGTAATAATACATGTAAGGGACAGATCACTGCAGTGACTAAGAAAGTTGTGAAAACTACATGGATATATTATTTGGTAACTGACCTCTCTCTCTCTCACCCCCACCATATGTGCAACAATAACCCAATTACACACCTCAATGGGTACGTGTACACTCCATACTTTTGTTGGGACATATGTCCTCTTGGTTTACAAATATTCACATTTGGTTCTATACATGTGCCATGTTAAAATACCCCCATACTGGTGGCCTGTTGCCATCAATAAAAACTGCATGCTGTTGTAATGGCCACTGTTGTCCCATATATGCATGTCTTCTGCTTGCTCTGCAACTGTTGTAAATCTGGTGTCTTGGGTTAATGGGAATACCTATGCATGCTGTTATAACTAAACCTGAATGCTGTTGACTGTTACTAACCCATATCATTCTTAAAACTGCAACACGATAGCTTGTATGGGAAGGCCAGTCCCAGTGGACCCACCTGTCCCACCTCAGCTGGCCATGGCACCAGGCACCAACATATCTGGGGCCCAGCCTGGGACCTCCTCCTCCATTGGCCCTGCACCACCTTTGGGTGGAACCACTGCAGGGGATGGGCTCGGCACCCCAGGGAGTGGGGGCGGAGAGGTACCTGTCACCCACCATCAGGTCCAGGCCATGGTGCGTAGGGAGCTCAACAGGGAGTTTTGAGACCGGGTATGCTAGCTTGAGGGCCGCATGGCGCAATTAGAGGGTGAGCCTGCCCCTCCTACCCAGCCCCCAGCACAGCCACCCTTGGGGACGTGAAGCTGGAGTGGTGACTGCCCATGAGTGGGGACCTCAGTCCCACTGTTTCCATTTGGGGGTTCATGGGCTTACGACCTCCAAACACCCTCCCCATCCAAGGTGTTTACCCCCAACATGTGTCATATATCGCCCCTGTATGTGTCTTGTTTGTTAACATACCCAACCTACCTCCCAAAATATACCTACTACCCCTCCCCAACATCCCACTCTTACCTGAAAAAAAAGGGCAATCTGTTCCCACAAAAAAAATTTGCCCCATACATAGCTGTCCATTTTGCACATATGTCAACTGGACACATGTAATCTGGTCTAATTGGCATCACAAGAAATTATTGTTGTCCTCACCCCCTCCCAGGGGTGTGTGTGTCCAAATCTACCTCCAAATTCAGTGTATATGCACAGCAGTTGCTGTAGAAGAAATGGGCAGCTATGGACCTTCCCTACACCCTTCCTGCACATCGCTGGCTATTTTCCCTACTGTCTTTCCCTCGTTGTGCTCCTTTTTCACCACTTAATATCAACCCCTTTTTCTTTTATTTTAAAGACAGCATGGGAATAAGTAGGAGTAAGCACTTTTAAGCAGCAATGAGCGGGTTTAAGCCTGTTTGCGTGAGGTTAAGCTATGCCTACACAGGTTAAGCAATATAGAAGCTAACTGAGTATAAGAAACTGTAATCGGACGTTATCAGTGCTTACCTCCACGCAAACCCGCTTACAACTGCTTTAAAGTGCCTTAATCACACTATATCCAATGGCCCGTGTTCTGCCCAGCATCAAAATAAACAACCTCTGCAAGGCTCAAACCCAGGACCCTGCACAACATAGACAAAGTGATTTACCACTAAGCCATGACAGATATACATAAATGTAATGTTTTCAGAAACGTATCGTCCAGCCCAGTCATGCTACAGTACAGAGACTGTAACCAACATCTAGATTTATTTATTTATTTCCAGTTTGATTACCGGGGAAGTCCACTGGGCTCAGAGAGCCCATTATCGGTGGAGGCCCAGGGAGAAAAGCTCCATGACAAAGAATACAGATTAAAGTTTAAAAACAGTAACAATTAAGAACAAGTTACAAATATTAATTCAAAGCAAAGCATTAACAATTTAGATCATTGTGGAAAAACTTTCCTTGCACAGAGTCATTTAACATGCAGTCATACATATAGAGTACAAAGCTATTTACAATATTTACATAGTTAATGTCTTTGGGAATTAGCTTTTAACAGATATAGTAAGTTATATTGTTTAGGAATGCGGGGGGAAAACCTGCTGTAGATGGTGTGTAAATATATTAATATCTAAACAGATACAACATATCTATATATATATATATATATATATATATATATATATATATATATATATATATATGTATATTTAGAAATATATACATTTATATAAATATATATGAACATATATACATGCAAATGCCTACATCAACACATATATATGTCTTACATCTATATGTCGACATATGCGCAGCAAGGTACATATATGTACGCAGGTATATAGCTATGTAGGTATATACGGACATAGTCATACATATGTAAACTGATATATATATATATATATATATATATATATATATATATATATATATCTACATAGGTATATGTGGCCATACATCTGTAGATAGCAATGGTAGATTAACAAAAACAAATATGTCCACATGCACCGTTAATGGGGTTGAGAGGTCCCAAACAATATACATCTTGTATGAATAGGTATACCCCCCAGCCAAACACGTCCACCCTGCAATACACTACCAAGTGTTGCAGATCCCATAACCAGGACCTGACATGACATGGGCACAAGATGTTAACAGTACTACATCCCACCTGTATGATGCCAGGCTGGTATTGGTAACATGTCATGCAGTACAGTCTGGCTCCCATAGGAAATGTAAAATGTGGAAGCTATCAACATCCCCAGGATAGATATACACAGACACATATATGCAAATACAGATATACATATATATATATTTATATATATATATATATATATATATATATATATATATATATAGATGTGACTACACATTCACACGCAGAGATATGTACAGTAAGACACATATGTAGGAGGTGCATAAAATATGGAACAGCCACTATGCCTACAGTTCACACCTAAACAACTGGACACTTTATGGGCCACTCATACAAATGACAATCATTGCCTGAAACATATACCCACAGAGAGGTCATAGGAAAAAAACACCACACACATGTTTGCAGGAATGGAAAACCTTTATCTGTGTACTATTACAGTTCTATATACTATTGCTACTGTAATTAGGATTGTCTTCATAGACATGGTGTGTGTGGGGTGTCACATCTGCTTTCCACATGTGTGCCATTGGCTACTGACAGACATCATAGTAAAGTACCGCTGCTAGCACGTACTGCCCCTGTCGACTGCAGCAGAGATGTTGGCCAATATGTGTCGACATTCTGAGACACACTGTACAGTCCAGAGGTATACACAGAACCCCTTAGTGCAAAACATGTGTACCATGCCTGACAACATGGATGTTAACAGCCATGTAGATGGGTATAACACATAACAACTAGTATACATATGCCACCATAGGTTATGCATTCACACACACCTGTCTGGCCTGACACGTACTACCTGCTGGTACAGGGGTGCCATGGCCACATACTACCCACTAGATATTGACATATATCTGTACAGCATCCCACTGCTCTGTCTGACATACATGACTGTTAAGGGAGGCCCGGCAGCAGTACATCTGGCAAGTATCTGCACATGATATCTCACTGGGTGAGTACACTAAGCTGCTAGGCATGTAACAATGCACTGTGCAGGCTACAGGCAGGCTGGCTTAATACTGGCCTACATCTCCTATGGGGGAATGCACATGTACCTGCATATATAGCAGGCTGTACAGGCATGTCACAGCACAGGGTAAGATACACCTGTGTGAAAGTGCATAATTACAACCAATGAGAACAGAGCCACAGCCACATATGGCAAGCTAGCATAATATTACAGTATATGGGCTATCTGTTCAACACCATCCTCATATGTGCCACTCACACACTAACCCTACATATACTGGGTCGCTACACAGTTTGGTCTGATGGCTGACTGTGGTATGGGACATGTGTGTGTATGGTCCTACAAACATGTAAGCCAATATGGTAACATACAGTGGACCAGCATGTAAAATCAGATAGGATGGGATCTAGGGTTATGACAACTACCACAGTCTGTACACAGGTCAAGGTACATATTAACAATGCACACACTGTCGACATTCACCATAAATACACAGACTTCAGTACTGTACAAACAACCACAGTATGTCCAGATTATGTCATCAAATATAACCCCTACTGTACATAATGTGTAGCAGTCTGATATTTCACTGGCTTATCAGATATGATGACACTAATTATGGTGTACAGCACATATGCACCTCTTCATGCACGACATATGTACAAAGGTTGACAGAGTTGGGGCTGGAAGCACATACACAGGCCCAGTATTGACATGTTGCTGTGATAACCTCATGCATTTACTGTTGTAACAGAGTTTGTTGCAATGTATGTCCTATGAGGGATATGAAGTCAGCAACTGTCACGGCTTTCACCATCTACAGACTGAAATCCTCACAATACCTTCTGCAGTCAACAGATAGGTGCTCTGTGGGTAACACATGAAACCAAAGGCACAGCACACTTCCCAGTATGCAGATGACCCTGCAGATGGGGATTCCTCATAAACATAGAACTGACATGGTAGGTATTGAGACATGTGGGGCAGCCATAGCCACACACACACTGTTAAACCGACATTACTCTAAATGCAGTATAGCAGCACTTACAGTCTGTAGTCAGGTCAGGCACATCCCTCTCCTGTGTGTTGCCCTGTTTCCACAGTGTATGTTTTTAGAGGTAAATCCCCAATCCATCTGAGATGCTGTTTGCCAAACAACAGATCTAGCTCCTGCTCATAGTGAATGAAAAGGGCCAACACCAACATGATGTTTCTAGATATTGGAGTGTGTTTCCATGCCATTGGCTATGGGAATGTTACCACAGCTGTTCCACATCAGTCAGCTAGGGGAGGGCTGCAATACATGTAGAGGCCTTCAGCTGATCATGAGTATCACTTAAAATACACATGCTGCTGCATAAGCAAAGCAAGTGTAGGTCTCCACATCCACCAGAGAGGGTGTGGGAGAGGCATACTGATGCAAAGACAAGTCAGGGAGGGGTGGGAGAGTAAAACCTAAGCATGTTTGTTTCACACACCTACCAGCACAGGGTATCAAATCCCTGATGAGTATGTAGTGCTATCACAGTTCTATGCAGTTATTGGATGTGCCACATGGGTTACCTGTTGTGGAGCCCTCAGAACATATATGTGATGGTGAGTGACATCTGCAACAGGGATATGGTAGCTATATGGTAGGTGACATACACGTGCCTGTCCGCATGAACAGGTGCCACCATCAACACAGCCACACTCTCACAGAGACGCACACACAGTGACACACTTGACAGGGCCATGATTAAAACTCATCAGTAGTGGGATTGCCACAACACATCACTGTGCAGGTATCACATGCACCAAATGGGTCATACTGAGGTTGTATGGGCAAAGGGTATGGGGAGGTGTCATCAGACAGCATGCTTCAGTATGCCAATGGGGGTTGTAGTAAGTGTGGATGTGAACATACGCACCATACAACACACACAAACACATAGGGTGCCAGTACCGACATGCATGGGTGCATGTCTGCATGGGTGTGTGGTGGTCAACTGTGCCAAATGCTATACAAGGCTAGGCGATGAGTATACCTTGGCATCAGGCCACATGACAATGGTCTGCATTGTGGCTCAGGGCTGTAGTTTCTGCATTTGCCCACACAGATGGGTATTGTATCCCCCATCCAGTCACCTCGGTGACTACTGTGTGTGGACAATGCTGTGCATCGCTTGCCATATATGTGTTCCTTAGTCCATGACATGGATGGTGTCTGGGATGTGCACACCTCACACAGTGACATGTGGAACTGTTCCAGGGGTGCCTGGCCCATGTTGTTAACACAGATTATCATCAGATGTGCCAGTCTTACCCACCTGTGGCGGGAACTGGTAATGGGCAGCAGGTTTACCCTGCACCCACATTGATAGCATGCTAACAGCATTCCCTGGTGTCAGTGGCATCTGTCCATACAGGGCATGTTGTCAGGCATGATATGTCCTTTGTGGGTCATGTGATGGCACCACAGGTGTTGCAGGTGTCCATTGGGGAACATGGGGAGGGTGCACTGTCTGCATGTACATGCATATTGGGCAGATGGACAGGGTGACATGCCCTCTGTAGCCCACTAATGTCACTCCATAGTTACTATCAGTGGCCAATATGCAGTGTACTACCCACATATCGCTGTTGCCTAGGCAACAGCCAATATGTGGGTAGTACACTGCATATTGGCTGTCTCATACACACACACACATGCCTAGGCAATAGCCAATATGCAGTGTACTACCCACATATTGGCTGTTGCCTAGGCATGTGTGTGTGTGTTTGAGACATGGGTTGAGAGTGTGCTCTGGGTAATACTGGGGTTGCTAACTGTGATTGCTTGGCCTTGATGTCACATGTATGGGTATGGCTTTGCACCCCAGCCTTCCAGCTATTTCACATCTGTTATCCCTCTACAGTGGACATTATGATATATAGTAGGGCCACCATATAAGAATTATGCAAAAGCCGCTCCACATTGGCCACAGGTGTGACACACTCACAACCACCTCCACACAGTTTACGAGTTACAAACACACACACACACACTTGTTATGCCTGTGAGTAGAACCCCTACCTAACTAGTTTATTACACTACAGCACTACACAGTTATAGTACACACCACGGAGATTACTGGAGTACTGCTTCCCCAAAGGTGTATATCACATTGGATGACATCAGCAGGATTGCCAAAGTAGGACATTCGAATTGTAGTGAGTGTGACTAGCCTAAAATGCATTGCTCCCTACACAGACAGTGACACACGCACAAAACATCCACAACCGACGTGTGGGTATAGAACTCCTATCAGAGGTCTATATCACACTACAGCATGGAGCTGTTATAGGACACACCACAGGAATTACTGGAGAACTCCTTCCCCAAAGGTGTATTTCACAATGAATGACATCAGCAGGATTGCCAAAGTTGGACATTTGAATTGTAGTGAGTGTGACTAGCCTATAATGCATTGTTCCATACACAGACATTGAAACACACACAAAGCATCCAGAACTGCCATGAGTGGGGATGGAACCCTACCACAGATCTAAATCACACTATAGCAGTATGCAGTTATGGCATGCGCTACGGAGATTACTGGGCTACAACCTTCCCAGAGGTATATTTCTAGGTGGGTGACATCAGCAGCCTTGCCAAAGTTGAGCATATAGATTGTAGGGAGTGTGAGTTCCCTAAAAAGCATTGCTCTCTAAGCAGACAGAGTCAGACACACACACACACACACACACACACACACACACACACACACACACACACACACACACACACACACACACACACACACACACACTTGCCATGTCTGAGATTAGAACACCTACCTAACTACTTTATCACACTACAGCAGTACACAGTTACAGGATGTGCTACAGAGATTACTGGGCTACAACCTTCCCAGAGGTGTATTTCTAGGTGGATGACATCAGCAGCTTTGCCAAAGTTGAGCATTTGAATTGTTGGTAGTGTGACTACCCGAAAAAGCATTGCTGTCTACACAGTCAGAGACAGACAGACATACACACACACACACACACACACACACACACACACACACACACACACACACACACACACACACACACACACACACACACACTTGCCAAGTCTGAGATTAGAACTCCTACCTAACTAGTTTATCACACTACAGCAGCACACAGTTATGGGACGCGCCATGGAGATTACAGGGCTACAACTCTCCCAAAGGTATATTTCACATTGGATAACCTCAACAGGCTTGTCATAGTAGGGCTATGGGGAGGGCAGTGTGTGTGCATGGGCCATAACCCATTTATCTAGGGGTTAACACACCACATGCGGGCACACACAGGGTCATATTTCACAGGTACATGTATACAGCTGCTAGATGACTACTTCCTTGTACAGTCATGTTGCACAGCTGGCACTTGCACCACATAGTCTGTCATGTTGACAGATACTGGTGGATAGTATCTGCAGTGAGTGACATCTGCACCTTATGTGTTTGGGTCCCTTTGGCTGTGTGCCTCTTCCACACATCTATGTTCGTCTACCTTTGGCTTATTATAGTGTGTTGTCCTTACATATATGTCTGTATTCCTATCCACTGTGTGTGCAAGGTATGAGTGGTGCATACTGATGAGTGTCTGCACTAACAACTGCGACTGCCATATATGTCTGGTCCATTGGTGTTTGCAGATATGGCCTTCAAGTGTTAAGTGTGTGAGCATGCCCAGTATGACCTTTCAGTATGTTGTTGAGTGACATTGCCTTCATTTCTCTGTGTGTATGAGCATGCCCAGTATGGCTGTCTGTATTGCATGTGTGGATCGAGTCCAGGTAGTTCGTACTGCAGTGCTGACCTTTGTGTTGTACACCAATAGGTAGCATGCTGTCTCTGCAGGGTATCCATCGATCATTTCACATTGACTGTTACTACATTTCTGCATAGCAAGGGGGGCACACCTGACTGTTTGTACATTTCTACACAAGATTGGGGGGCACACCTGACTGTTACTGTATTTCTATGTAGGATGGGGGGGCACACCTGACTATTTCTACATTTCAACACAGGATTGGGGGGCACACCTGACTGTTACTATATTTCTACCTGACACTTGTACACATTTGCTAGGACTGTACTGGTATGTTGGGTATTCCATTTCAGTCTGTAGTCTTACCTATCGTGCTGGCTAGAGGCATACCAGTGTACTACAGATCTTAGGTTTTAATTACCTACATATTAGTTTCTGATGTCCCTACCCTTTAGAACTGACATCCCACTGCCTGACCTGCTGTAGTCTGTCTGTGTAGGCCTGGGGGGGGGGGTTAACCATAGGCCTCATTCAGTGGCCATAGCACAGCCTTTGTGTTTGTCTGAACCTGTCCTGCTGGCTGCAACTGTTGTTGGTTATGTGACCCCTGCCTGATTGGCATGTGTGAGTCACTTACCTTGTGGGTGTCCCAGTATTGAGGGTGGTGCTGCAGGGCTGCCTATGTCGGATGCACATAGTACTCTCCCTACACATGGTTAGGCACAGGTAGTTTAATGTTTGGCATCCCTTTTACTGTATGTGAGAGTTGGAGAGAGGTGTTATTCCCTGGGTCCCTCCTGTGTCAGTGTATGTGCTATGAGTTGCCTCTTTGCCAAGGCCAGGGCATACTGGATATGCCTCCTTCTGCCTACTGGGGCAGGCTCAGGTTGTTCCTCCTCCGAGTCACTCTGTGCCTGTGCATGCTTTGTCAGTGGTAGGGGGCTGTGTGGCCCTGCCTTGTGCTGTTCCTGCTGCAGCTGTTTCTGCAAGATTATATTGTGTAGCATGGCACATACAAGGACAATTTGGGTACATGTAGCTGGTGAGTACTGCAAGGCTCCACTAGATGTGTCCAGGCACTGGAACTGTGACTTGAGCATCTCAAACACATACTCTACTATAATTCTGGTCTGTGTGTGTGCCTCATTATGGAGTTCTTGTTCGGGTGTGTGTGCATTTCTGATGGGTGTCATCAGCAACAGCTCCAGTGCGTATCCAGCATCCCCCAGTAGGTGACTGTGAGGGATGTCCCCATTGGCACATTTCTGGTACAACTGCATCAGATGCCAGATGTGGGAATCATGATAGCTTTCAGGGCAGGTAGCACACACATTCATTATTATGCCCTGGGCATCGCACACGACCTGGCAGTTGATGGAGGGGAAGCCCTTGTGGTTGATGTAGACCCTACCCTGCTCACCGGGTGGTGCTTTGATGCATATGTGCATGCAGTCTATAGCACCCACTACCTCAGGGTATTCTGCTATTTGGTGGAACAGTTACATATTGCTGGCCAACTCCTCACAGGTGTTGGGGAAATATATGTGCTCACCGACATGTGCTGACATGGCATCCAGGAACTGGTGGAGTACCCTGGATTCTGATGCCTGTGAAATCCCCACCATATCCTCAGTTGGCCTTTGGAAGGTACCTGTAGCTAGTATCCTTAGCCCTACACATACCTTGGTATCCACTGGGATGGGTTCCCCCTCTGTTAGTTCTGTGTGTCAGGCGTGGCCGGCACAGCTCAACAATTTGCTGTAGGAGGTCCCTGTCCACCCTATAGCTCTCCACTATCTCCAGCTCATGTAGCCCCTGGTAGGTTACCCAGGGTCTGTACACTCTTCTCCATCTCCTCACTGTGGGTTGGTGGACAGCATTCACATCCTCAACACCCTCAGCCTCTTCCACAAGTTGTATGATAGCTATTGCAGCCCCTATCATTTTCTGCTGTGAGTGTTAAAAGTTCCCTGCTTGTTTACACCGGTGATGTAGAGTATGGGAAAAATCAGAGGGGGAGGTGTTTGCTTAGTTTATAGTGGTGTTCTGGCCTGGGCTGGTCTGCTGCCTGTGTAACTGGCTGATTCTGATACATTTCACCTGCCAGCTAAGCTACTTCTCCTTGATTACCTTCCTACTGCTGTTTTCCCTTCCCATTGCCTTCCTGTTGAAGCCTGTGTGCGCGCCGCACAAACACAGTGCTCAAGTATGCACACTGTTGCTATTTCCTGGTTTAACTTCTTTTTTCTTCCTATAAAACCCAGTACATGGTGCGCACATCCGCTTAGGCTTTGTAAAGAGTGCTAGGCAGGTTTAGACACACCCCCTAGCTTAGCTGTGCTAAGCTAAGAGCAAACCTGAGCCACAGAGCTCCAGTCCGCTTACAGTATGCCTGACACACACCCCTATGATGTCACCTAACTCCTAGGCTTGCACCAAGCTATTCCTGCTCTTACACTGTTGGGACCTGAATCACATGCTGGAGAAAACTGGGATTCACTATCATTCCCCTCATTTGCATAGGATTGCCTGCTGATGCATAGTTACATGTCTCACACTGAGCCTCCCCCTTAGCAACCAGTACTCACTGGCCGTGTTGTCTTCTGCCTGCCATTGACTTGCATGGCAGAATACTGATTTTAGTTAGAATGCTTAATTTAGGGTTTTTTTGTTATCCCCCCCCCCTGATCCTGTTTGCGCGCCGCTGCCCTACGCTTAAACAGCCGAGATTGGCTAAAAAAATTTAAAAGTACATTTTTTATTTTTTGTTTTGTTTGCAATGCCAATGACCTTATACTTGGCCATTGGCATGCCTTCCTCAATGATACGCAGCCTTTATTTGGTGCTGTCACAGCTCCGTTTTCGATTTTGCAGAAATGTACTCAGTTACTAACCGAGTACATTTCTGCAGATTGCACTAGTCCTACATGGACAGTCGCAAGCTTCCTGGATCGTAAAATCACCTCATTTCCATGGATTTCTCTGCAAATGGGGTGATTTGCATACAAGGGGTTAGTCCGTGCAGGAACTCTCGTGCATGCCCCTGCAAGCTGTTTCTGGATCGCACGGCAGACATATTGCCTGCTAGAGCTTCTGCATTGATCCTGCATGTCATGCAGGGCATAGTGAATCCGGGGGATTGTTTTACAGGGAGACAAGCCCACTATACCTCCAACATACCTGTTACCTTACTCCAAGGTTGCTGTGCCTCTGTGAAGAGGGAAGTCTGTGAGATATAGCAATTTCAGATTTATTTTATATATATATATATATATATATATATATATATATATATATAAAATGTGGTTTCGCTTCTAAATCATGAAACCCAAAATCCTGAGACCAAAATCTTGAAAGGTCAAAATACTGAAAACTCAAAATACTGAATCTCATAATGTTGAAAACACAAAGGATACCAACACTTACTATATTCCAGTACAAGTACATACAGAAGCAAATAAAAGGCAAACCATATTATTATTCTCCAACTGTAAGCATGTGGGGCAAGCCCTCCTGCCCCACCATGTGGAGGACTATGCCCCCCACACTCCCTGCTACTTAAATATATCAACTCTGAGATTGCGCTTCACTACATTAAGATGAGTTATGTTGTAGTATAGCAAATTAGAAGGGAACATGACTAAGGTTACAACAGGCAGTCATGAAGCACATAATGGTATGTTTGCCATTTTGTTCTCAGCAGGTGGGGGGGGTGCAAGTGGGCTCCCCCCCTGCTTACAGCTGAAGAGAAATACGTTTGTGTGTGTACTTCTGCTGGAATATCTATATATTATATTATTATACACACACACACACACACACAGATATATATATATATATATATATATATATATATATATATATATATTAAATATGGATTCACTTTATAATTTGAAATACCGAATTTCAATATTTCGAAATCATAAAGGTGAACGTCCATAATCCCGACAGCACACAATTGCGAAACACACAATCACGAACACATACAAACCATACACCACACAACACATACATCGTCCAACCCACATTATAACAAACAAAACACACACAAACACAAAAACACAAACAAACCTACACTACATGTAAGCAGGGGGGCAGGCCCCCCTGCAATCCCCATGTGGGAGGCTGCACCCCCCCACACCCCCCCTACTTATATATACTAACTCCAAGATTGCACAGACACAAAAAGGAAACACACACCCACACATTTCACAGTCCCTTGCACACACAAAGACATCACACATATACATACATCCACACACACTCAAACTCCTACACAAAACCCTTACAAAACACTCACTTACCTTCAATTGCACCTACATCCATACACGATACACTCCCAACACCGCACGCCACGTACCATAAGCCATAACCGCAAATTTGAGATATTCGAATTTGCGATTATACACTTTCACGATTTTCAGTTTTCAACTTTATGATTTAGAAATACTGAAATTCCATATTTCAGTATTTCGAAATTATAAAGTGAACCCATATATATATATATATATATATATATATATATATATATATATATATATATATGCGTGTGTGTGTACATATATATACACACAGACACATACACACACTCACACACACACACACACACACACACACACACACACACACACACACACACATATATATATATATATATATATATACATACATATATACATGTATATATATATATATATATATATATATATATATATATATATGTATGTATGTATGTATATATATATATATATATATATATATATAGATATAACACTCCCAAGGTTGACAGTTTAGAAGAGATATGAGGAAGTATTAGTTCACAGAAAATATTGCACATGATTGAAAAAGTCTCCCTAGAGATGTAGTACTTTGTAACACAGTTCAATAATTACTTGAGTAGGCATAAGCAATTATTAAAAGGGTGTGAAAAATAAATAAGCTGTGGGGGGATCTAGGTTGATTAGTCAAATACAAGTGTCCAGAATGGGCAAAGCAGATTCTCTTGCTGTGGGTTAAGTAGGATTTTCAGATTATCCAGTATGTAGGAAAATGAACAGGCAAGGTGGGCTGAGTGTCTTTTTCTGCAATGAAACTCACAGAATGCTTTAGAGATAAGATGCCATAAAACCACTAGAAGGTATCCAGAAGAAGAGGTGAAAGGTATATAAAAAAATCTATCACGCTCTTCCTTATGTGCTGAGACACCAATAGCATGCACATGATGAAAAATCAGCCACTCAGAATACATGATGCTAAGGACTGCCCACTTGTTAAAAGGCAAAAAAAAAAAAAAACCTCAAAAGCCCTGTATACAAATGGATGTCCAGTGCCCATTTCTGAGGACAGAGAAGTGATGCAAATGCTATCAGCTCAGCTTCCCGGTGGGGTAGTAGCAATGGAAAGGACTTACTATTATCGGCAGCAGCCTCACTGATGGAGTATAACTTAACTGCGGTGGTGGTGCTGCGGTAGCGTTGTCGCCTCACAGTAAGACGTTGTCCTGTTCGATTCTCAGCTAGAGCATCTTCTGTGTGTAGACATGAATGAATGGGCGTACCTTCATTGAAGGTTGTGAGTCAGGGCCGGCAACTCTGCATGTAAAAATCTACTGCCAATCATTAGCGGACCTGAGTTCTGCTGTGGCGACCCCTAACCGGGAAAAGCCAAAAGACACAACAACAACTCTTAACCAATGTTTTCATATTATGTCTAATTTGGTATAATTATTTAAATTGTATTTGTTTTGGTATTATTTTTAAAAGCTGTAAAATTATTATTCTTAAAATGTTTTGTAATACTTTGGAGCTTTTCTCTCTAGGCCTCCACTGAAAATGGGTTCTAGCTCAGTTGGACTTTTCTCAATAATCAAATGTCAGTAAATAAATAAATAAAGTAGCTAACTGACCAGGAATTTTTGGGGAGGTAAGGGAAACGAGTACCCAGAAAAAATAAACAGACCTGATAAGAATAAACAGATTTAGTATAAGCAATGACCAGAGGTCACGACTTAAACACAGATTCCTGAGTTGTGAAGCAGAGACCTCAACCACTGTGGTCAGGATTGAACACTAGACATTGACTTGTGAGGAAGAGACTTCAGTCACTGTGCTGTGCATTATTTAATCTCACACAAATGGAAACTCTGATTTAAATTATTCTAGCTATTAAACAAAAGAAAACAAAGAAAAACAATTCAACTAAAATGTTTTAAATTCGATTCGGAAAATATGTAGCCCATTTCAAATAATAGTAGTGCCTACTGCAGCTGTCAGAGTATTGCATTATGTTACAGTTTCTTTTTTTCAGAGATTTTTAGACAGTGTAAGTTATATTACCATGTGTAAATCTTGCCTTACAAACATATGACTTGATAAGCATTGGCTTAAACTAGTCAATATGTACCTGTGCAGCATAATCTAGTAATTCCACTTTATGTTCTTTCTGAATCTCTGTTGTAAAACATCCATCATTGTCTCTAGTCAGAGTTTTGTACAGAGCATTGCAAAGGAAAAATGTACAATTTGTACCCTAATAAAAGAGTTCTAATTACAAATGGTAATAAATTTGAATGTCAGGTTTCAATATTAAAATTTGGTAAATTAATTTGGATGTATCTGACTTCTATTAATTAAATGAATAATTTGTAAACCTAATATTAGTGTTAGGTAATTAAAACACAGTATGCCATATCCTTTCCTTCAGCAGTCTCATCTTATACCAGGTAATTTTGAACTTACATTCACCTGTTCTGGGGCTAAAGGAACTATCCACTATGATCAAGTGCCCTGTTAGTAAAAGTGTAAATACACTGGTGTATTTTAGTTAACTTGCAAGGCAGTCACGATGTTCCAGTGCATTTGTGCAGTATGAAGCAACGATGGGGATGTGGGAGTTTTTCTTTTCCTCCCTTGTTGTCTGATCTCAGGGTTAGTATATATAAAGCAGCAGGGTCTTGAGGGGTGGGGCATGCAAAAAAACAACCAACCACAAAAGTGAACACTGTGTTTTGCTTAGTACAGCTTATAAAGGCATATTTGTTGTGCTTGCATCATTATCTTTGCAGGTCCATGAAAGTTGTTTCATTTCCTTTTACTGAAAGAAAATGGACTTTAATGCGTGTGTCTTTAAATGAGTAGACATATTACCATATACATATGTACATACATGTGCTTGTGTAATGAGATACGTATGTACATACATGTGCTTGTGTAATGAGATACGTATGTACATACATGTGCTTGTGTAATGAGATACGTATGTACATACACGTGCTTGTGTAATGAGATACGTATGTACATACACGTGCTTGTGTAATGAGATACGTATGTACATACATGTGCTTGTGTAATGAGATACGTATGTACATATATGTGCTTGTGTAATGAGATACATATGTACATATATGCGCTTGTGTAATGAGATACGTATGTACATATATGTGCTTGTGTAATGAGATACGTATGTACATATATGTGCTTGTGTAATGAGATACGTATGTACATACATGTGCTTGTGTAATGAGATACATATGTACATACATGTGCTTGTGTAATGAGATACATATGTGCATACATGTGCTTGTGTAATGAGATACATATGTACATTCATGTGCTTGTGTAATGAGATACATATGTACATACATGTGCTTGTGTAATGAGATACATATGTACATACATGTACTTGTGTAATAAGATACATATGTACATACATGTGCTTGTGTAATGACAGAGAGACTGAGAGCAGCACAACTAGTAAGCAAATGCTAAGTATCCTTAGCTGCTTATGGAGAATGCTAAAGTTAGCAGAAGCAGAACATCATCATAATTTCAAAGGACGACGAACATATAAAAATGCAAATTTTATATTAAAAATATTGCAGTCCTCCCATTAAGCTTTTGTCCCAACCCCCTTCAATAAATACACAACACCAAATGTCATTTGAAGACCTTTATTAAACTTTCATAAACATAACTCTATTGAACAATATTTAAATTTTTTGATTACAACATCCACATCTTTATTGAACAGTCTTCTTCTTTCAGCTTTTCCAGGTTAGGGGTCACCACAGCGGATCACCTGTCCGCTCATGATTGGCACTGGACTTTTACAGTGTCAAGTTGCCAGCCTGGCCCCCAACCTTCCACAGAAGGTACACACACGCACGCACTCATGTCTAGGGGCAATTTAGAGTTTCCAATCCACCTACAGCATGTCTTTGGGATGTGGGAGGAAACTGGAGCACCCGGAGGAAACCCACGCGACCACAGGGAGGACATGCAGACTCAGCACAGAAGGCACCCCAGCTGAGAATTGAACCGGAGAAACTCTTGCTGTGAGGCAGCAATGCTAACCACTGCACCACCGCGGCTGAACAGTATTCTAATTTATTGATCATAGCATGAGCATCCATATAACCGTTTAACTAAGGCAGCGTAACTGCTCACCCTAACCAAATAAGCAGCATCCTCACCTCCACTTGCTTATTTTTACTTATCAAGCAACATCTCATCACTCACTTTCATTCCCCAACTCATTGAATTAAACATCTAACACCAGAGGGGGAACAGAACAGGGATAAGCATGCCCCTCTTCCCCGCCAACCAGCTTGACAAAGGCTGTTCCCCCTCATTCACTTCAGACCTTCAGCAAACCCTCCAAAACCAACCTAAGTGCACATTAAAGAGGTTCAAACCAAAAACATTGAGGTGTACCCCATGCTCGCTATACCCAACTTGATCCCTGAGGTCCAAACCAAAATCATTCCGGTACTCCATCCTCTCTGTACCCAACTGGATCCCTGTCATTGACATCCCCATGCCCTATCATATAAATATCTCAGTAGCTATCATCTGTCAGTCCTCACCATATCCATCTACCCCAACACTTCAACATACAAACCACAGTCCACAATATAGTGAAGTCATGTAAACCTGCCACCTGTGCAAATATAAAACTCACAGCTAAGTCCACATTGACCGACTGAACTGCTTTACCTTATCTCAAGCCTGAACCAAACATTTCAACAACACTCCATCCCACCAGACTCCTACTTCTTCAGGCAGCTGCAATAAATTGAACAAAATCTTGCAATGCCCTACCATATGCCTTCCATTTAAAAGCTGCATAGGATCCCCATACCAAGCATCTGATCATTCCAAGCCAACCTGACACACCTCATTTGACAACACCCTGTTCATACCACTGCCATATTGACAGAATGAAAATTAACCCTTTTCTCCCACAACGTATCCTGCTAGATCTTCACTGCCAGCCAAATTGGAATTAGCTCTAAACATCTAAACCTCCCTTCTCTAATCACTCTTCCATCCTGCCAGCTGAGTCAAATCATTCCGCCCAAAATAAGCCCCCAACCCAATACTTCCTGACACATCTGTAAACAATTGCAAATCCCCTTGAACAATCCAGTCTACCCAATAGAAGAAACCTTACCATTAAACAGCTCCAAAAATACAACCACAATGCTAAATCAGCCCACACCAGCTTATTAACCCTCACCCAATGAAGTTTGTTTCCCTCCATTTAACAAAAGACTACTAACCCACAAAAAATGACTTGGGTGAACTGCTCTTTAATCCACACTTTGTCCTTGGATTTTCCAACCAACACTATTCTTTCAAACATGTTACCTTGGTATCTGGTAAGCGAAACAAACCATGGCCTGCATTTATTAGCAATCCCTGTAAACAATGCCTTGCTCAAGCCTTCTAACTGCTGCCTAGCTAACAGAACACCCATTTTCTCACTCATCACCAAAACACAAGCATACCTTCCAATGCTCTGTCAACCCCTTCACCTAGTCTTAAAAAGTTATCCTTATTTTGTGTACCGCCTTCTGGTTACCCCCCCACACACACACACACACACACACACACACACACACACTGTTGCCAAATCCAATGGAAAGCAGTAATAAACCTCTCAAAGTAGCACAGGTCACAGACCATTGCATCAGCATAGTCTTATCAAACTAAAACTGAAACCTAACAACGGACACTTTTCACCTCAAATCAATAAATGAAAATGAATTCAATATCTTCCTTCACCAACCATGGGTCTGTAAGGTCCCAAATGACCTGCATTGCATCAACCAATTATGCATAACTGACTTTTGCATCAGCTTCCAAAATAAATCATACCCAGAATTCCCCTAGGATAACACCAGTGGTGAATCAAATGAAATTCCCTGTAAGCCTCTTAGGAGCCAGTGCTAAGTGAGAAAACTTAAAGCTGTTAAAAAGAGGAATATCAGTCAGACCCAATAACCTACCCACCTGTGATTTCTTCTACCCACCTGTCATTTATTCTCCATCAAGCCTTCCAAAATCTCTTAACTTCCTCTGCAAGGAATACAGATTTCTACAAACTGACCCTTCCACCCCTGATTTAATAGAAAATCTCATCTATTAATTCCTGATTGCAGCTGCTGAATCAGGAATTTGCTGAGCAACTGACACATTACCTGTACATTACTAGGAAAATGCATCCTCCGGTCTTCCCTTTAACTGATTAAAAGAACCCCCCCCCCCGCCTCCAAAAATTCCCCCTACCCGAACTACCCTGAAAACCAGGAAACAATAAAGGTAACCCATATGATTCAGGCTGCTGCAAACTCAAATTAACCAACATGCCTTCCTGCCATCTATACAGCTGAATACAGACCTGTACACATCAAACAGGTAAACAAAAATTTATATACCGCCCACGAGCAACACCTGACATTAAAGGCCAAGCATACCGTCTTCTCAACTCCCCTCAACCCACCTGCTAATGGCTCCAAAGTTATCAACCCTAGCAGCTAGCCAAAACTCAGGATGTCCCACATCCCAATGCGGCTACTAACCACTGCCTTCTGTTTCCAAAACCTCTGATCATACCACAACCAGGCATTTTCTTTCCAGGCACTGTGCCTCACAGATTGTGAAAAAATAAGCCAAGAGTGGTAAGGCTAAAGTCAGTATCCTTCTCCAGCCAAAATGCCATGCAATAAATGAAGCCTAGCACCCAGTTGTCCCATATCCTTGGCCACATTCTAGCAAGTCCACTCCAAAATCTGATCCCTTACCCAGTTACATTCCCTCAAAACCATTTATGCCTCTCCTTGCACTTATTCATATTCCTAGCAGACTCTGAACAGTCAAGCACCTAATGGTACTTGTGGCTAAGCAGAAGTAAAACAATCTTATGATTTTTCATAACGGTATCGCCATAAGGTCGTTCTTTACTACTGTGCATTGTTATATATTATGTAAAAAAAGTTAACATTTTCTACATTGTATCTCTTCCACCCATGCTCATGAGTCACATCTGACTCCTATAGAGAATATGTGAATGGCACCACCATCCTCTATTTACCAGGCAAGTAAGGAATGGAAGCAGATTGCCTATTTTTTTGCCTGTATTAGACACACATACATACATACCTAGGGAGAATTTAAAGTTGGCAGTCGGACTTCCACATGTACTTGGGAGGTAATCAGAGTTCAAAGAGAAAACCCATGTAAACACAGGAAGTAAATGCAGATTCTACACAGATGATACCACATCTGATAACTGAATCTCTCCCTATGAGGCAACAGTCCTACCCATTGCACCAATGTACCACATACAGCATATTAGTCAGGAACAAGCTTTCCAAGATTTTTGGATGTATGACACATATTACAGAATTGCATGAATTATTGGTTTGGTAGTAGTAGTATACTACTGGGATGGTATGGTGGTAGCATACCTCTGGGGATGTGTAGTAGATGTCAGCAACATACCACTGGTACTGTGAGATGGTAGCATGCCACTGGGATTGTGTGGTGGTAGTATGCCATTGGGATTGTGTGGTAGTAGTATGCCACTGAGATTGTGTGGTGGTACCATACCTCTGGTGTAGTAGAAGTCAGCAGCATACCACTGGGACAGTGGAATGGTAGCATACCAGTGAGACCATGTGGTAGCTGCATACCACTAGGACTGTGTGGTAGTAGCATGCCACTGGACTGGAACTATGAGTTAGTAGTATGCCACTGGAATTATGAGGCAATAGCATAACATTGAGACTGTGACATTTGCATACCACTGGAACTGTCTGGTAGTAGCACACAGCTGGGAATGTGAGGCAGCAGCATGCCAGTGAAACTGTGTGATGTAGCATGCCACTGGAATTGTGTGGCAGTAGCAGACCTCTGAAATGTTGCAGCAGTAGCATATGACTGGGACTGATGGTAAGCCAGGCCGGTAGCATACAGGAATAAAGCCTTGACAACTGCTCAGGTGACTCACGATCAGTTAGCAGCTCAGGGAAATGAGTCTGCTGGTAGTGAAGATGAGCTGCCCCTAGCCTGAGGGGATGGAGGTGGCTCCTAGGCAGCTATGCTTGCCACTCCATTGCTGACAGATTGAGGTCCATGGGCATGGAAAGCAAGAGTTGGTGAAGGGAGAGTCCTGCATTGTGACTGCCCAAGCCAGTGATGATAGCTCCTGTCCCATATGTGAAGGAGCACCTATGTGTGGACATTGGAGGAGCATTGACAGTCCCTGCAGTGATGCAGGTGTGTACATTCCCACCAGGAGAGGATTTAGGGCCTTAACTACAAAATTCTCTAATTGCCAAGATGCTGCCTTGTGCACAAACTTCCTCACTGATTGCCGAGTGAAAGGCCTCCTGTACATACTCTGTACTCTGGCAGACATGAGGATATTCTGCACCACCATGAAATAAATGTGTCAATGTACCATTAAGGAGGATTGATGACTAGCAGGCAGAAGGGAGAAAAAGATAAAGAAAAAATAAAAACTGAGACTGTGGGCAGCAACATATTGTGCCTGTGGGCAGTGGCCAACCACTGGACTATATGGCTGTTACATGCCACTGGGGATATATGGCAGTAGCATACCACTGGGACTTTGTGACAGTAACTTACCACTAGGATTGTGTGATGGTACCATAGTTGTAGGACTGTGCAGTAGTGCCCTACCACTGGGGCTATGTGGTAGGAGCCTACCAGGAGAACTGTAAGCAGAAGCTGGAACTGTGAGTACAAACATATGACTGGGACTATGTGTGGCATACCACTGGAATTCTCTGTTGGTGGTATACCATTGGGGCTGTGGGCAGTAACATGCCATTGGGACTTTATGGTATTAGTATACCACTGAGACTGTGGTTAGCAACATACTACCAGGACTATGTGGTAGAATCAAATCACTGTTGCTGCAGCCAGTAGCATACCACTGGAACTGGAGTGTTGTGGTAGTAACATACCATTTTGACTGTGGACAACAGCATACCACTTGGACTGTGGGTAGTAGGATACCCCAGAGACTGTGTAGTAGTAGCCAACCACTAGAACTGCGAGTAGTGGCATATCACTCTGACTCTTTGGTAGTAGCATATCACTGGGGTTGTGGGCAAAACATACCAGTGGGATTGTGTGGTAGCATCATACAACTAGGACTGTAGGTAGCAACCTGCCACTGGAACTGTGTAGCAGTAAAATACCATTGTGATTGTGATTGTGGGCATTAGCACACCACTTGGATTGTGTGGTTGTAGCACCACACTGGGACTGTGGGTAGTAGCATACCAATGGGTCTCCATGATAGTGCACTCAGCATGTTTTTATATATATATATATATATATATATATATATATATATATATATACATGCATACATATATACACTGAGCTGGCTATTCCAATCTTCAGGTAGCTACTCACGTTTTCCGGATTGTAGTCAAGCTTTTATTCTTTTATGCTACTTTGGTAGCTTATTACTGATTGTCATTTAGATGGTAGTATAACCAAGGCAGCAGAACATCAGAGGACACATCTGTTCCCTCATAGTACTTGGCTTAAATTGAATATTTTGGACATATTTAATGGAAGTTTGTGGGATGTGACAGCTAGGGGCTTTACTTGGGTATAGGAAATAATCATAAAGATGTCCTTTAAGCTCAGAAGGTGATTGCTTGGCATACACATACCCCTAGAGTGAAATAAGTTAGATTGAGATTCTGTCATGATGTTTATGCCACACCTTTCTGGATTAGCTGTTGTTGCCAAGTGGTATCTAGTCAGTGTCCCAGGTATGATCAACAGGAACTGATCTGAGACACTGGATGAATGAATGTGATAAGTTGAGGCCATTCTATGATGATATTAGGTGCAAGGCTGAAGTATGGCTGGGTTTTAACATACATCAAAGCAAAACTCTGAAGCTTGTGTTTTAAAAGTCTTGCCTGCCAACTTGACTCATAAACATGAACCTTTTATTTGTTATTTCTCTACTGGATTGTTTGTTAATATTAAAAACTAGAGACAGTATTCTTCTTCAGTGGTAGCTGCTTCACATTCAGCTTAAATTCGACTTTGTTTTATTACGGTACTTGTATCCAAGCACCATTACAACTGTGAACACATAAATATTAACAAACAGGGAAAACTAAAACAACAAACACTAAACAAGAGACATGCACTGGTGTTAAAAATACTGTAGCTAAGCCAATATGATCAGTTAGATTCAACTATTTAAGTTGTATCATGAGCTAAGTTAAATAGCTGTCTTTTGAGAGACGTTTTAAAATCTAACAACATGATTCACTCAACCACTGAAGGATGAAATTTCAGAGATGCGGGGCCACATAACAAAAATACAAAGTGCCACTAAAAGTCTCCAAATGCTACTTCAGCATCTTCCTAAACCTCAAAGATACCCATTATAAGGGCTTAGCCAAAGAGCAGGGATTCAAGATCTCCTCAAATTATGAGCAACCCACATAATAAAGGGTTAAATAAACCAAAAGCAAGACTTTAAAGGTAATAATGAATCAAACAGGTAGCCAATGCAGGTTCCGTATGGCTGGGATGATGTAAAGGTCACTGTAAATACCTGTAAGTAAACAATAGGCTGTGAAATTCTGAACTAGAGTGATTAAGCTCCGTTAGGCAGTCCCGGGTAAAAGGAGTCACAAAAACACCAAAACATACATTGCCACAGAAAAGTCATAAAGGGGAAAATATGCTTCATGCAAGAGATTTTACTTGACTGGAGTTATGATGATTTCATAGCTAATGAATGAAATCTGATCCCTAAGTATTAATCTGTCATCAATACTCACACCAAAATTTCTGAACTTCACCACAAATGTCAACCTGTTACCATTATAAATAATGGTGGGATTTAAAATTGGATAGCTGGAGTTTGTGAAGGTGGTTTGAATAGCCATGACAGCAATACTGAACATGTTAAGCTGCAGTTGACTGACAGATATCCATCATTGAATACAGTCCAGATGTTCATTTGAGAAATCCACAGTAGAAAAGTTGTTCTGTGAGAAGTAAAGCTAAATAACAACAGCATAACAATGATATTGAATAATGCTTCTCCAAATAAACTTACCTAATGCAATCAATTATACAGAAAATAATGAAAAGCCCAAGACTGAAGCATATGAGACTCCAAATGCGATAGGGTAAAAGAATGATGACATCATCACAAATACAATCCATTTATATATATGTATTTATATCCTGAGAGCTAGGAGACAAATCATCTCAAAAAGTACCCATAACACCATAGAAGGTTTGCAGACTGTATAAAGGAAATGTATGAACAACCTTTTCAAATGTTGGTGACAGACCAGTGACAAGTAGAACAGAATAGTGCCTTTGATACTCCGCCATTAAGATGTAATTCATGATCCAAGTTCCAACCATTTTACCATGTCTTGTTCAGAAATCAGACTGCAATGGTTCAAGAACATGATATCCTTGGAGGATAGAATCAAGAGGTACATAAACAACATTTTCAATAACCATACCGATAAACAGAAGATTTGAGATGGGGTATGTGGTTACCCATATTTATTTATTTTTTTTTTAATTTATTTATCATTTGTTGACCGGGAAAGTCCGACTAGGTTCCACAGAGCCTGTTTTCAGCGGAGGCCCGGAATGAAATGCTCCAGATTGTCAGGATCTAATTTATTCTTCTTCAAAATTGAAGTAACCAAGTCCTTCTTTAAAGCAGGTGGAAAACACCAGTGATTAAAGAAGCAAAGACTGTTCAGAAAAGCATTGGTCAAACTACATCTAGATAGAGAAGAGCTAATCCGTTTGAGCATGAATCATAGCTATATATGTACTATATTACATGCTTGAAATCTAAGAGACAAGGTCAGAATAGTCAATTAGCCAAAAACCTCCATTTAGTCCAGTATTTACTTACCACTTACTGTTTCAGGGATTGTTTTGTACAGTTTTTACTCAAACATCCTGTAGAAAAGAAAGACAGCATCTGGAATTTCTTTGGCTATGTTCCATCACAATGGCAGCCTGCTAGGAGACTTTTGGAACTTTTGTGAATTGTTTGAAAGTATATGGTTGTTCTCGTTATTAAATTTTCTGGGTTGTGTATACTTTACTTGCTTTGGATTGGATTGTTAGCCTGAGACATGTCAAACTTGAAATATCACAGGCACTTTAATTTTATCTTCTGACAATGGGCTGGCTGCATTTATGAGTGCTCTGGGTTAGTGGAGTTGACCTGTTATCCTCTTGTTGGATTACAGTTTTAGTTATTCTCCAAAGCTTCTGTTAATCATTTTATGGAGACTATATAGAGGTCCAATTGATGGTTGTTTCTTTTACTTTTATTTAATTGGCAATGGCGTCAGTATTAACTTCTTTCTTCCCATTTCGCACACGAGATCATGTTGCATCAGCAGTGACCATCACTTGGAGCAATATCCACACCACTGGATGGTTAGCCCTACTTACTTTTATTTAAACCATTTTAAATGTTATCTGTTCTGTTCTTTATATGTTGGTGGCTTAATCTGTATTTCAGTGTTATTGCTTTTCTTATGAGATATACTCAGAGTATGAATTCGTCATTACTTGTTAGTGTATTATATTTGATACTTCACTCTTTGTACAAGTACTGAGAAAATAAGTACTCAAATAAATCTGAAGATGAAGCCAAAGACACCATTAATCCAGAAACTCCCCACTGAACTTATCATCGAAAGCCAACCTGCCCATAAGATTAACACAGTCTTCAGAAGAAAGCTCTCTGTGGATAGAAAGACAAGCTGGATTACTCAATATGTTAATCAACCAAAATAGTGCAGCCAGCTGGTTTGATGCATTGAGATCTCTGCCTAATAAACAGTGGTGGTTCACATGGTTTAGGGCAAGCTGTGCATATAAGATGTGGAAAAGCAGATCCAGAGAGGAATGTACGGCTATATTATAAATTGCAAGTAGCTCATCAGGACAACCTGCACAGGGTACCAGAAGGAACGGTTGGAAGGCTGGTTCTTATACAGAAGTACTGTTCATCTCATATGCTGCTCATTCTCTCTGCTTCATGTCACAGAAACAATTAGAATAGCTAGATAACTGGGGTGAGATTATGATTATTATTAAATTCATTAATCTGTTTTTGCTTATTTTTGGTTTCTCTACCACTGTTGCTGACTTCTGGCTTCCCAAATTCCTGCTCCATGTGTTCCCAAGTATTCATCTTGCAATGCCTTGGTGGCTGTCTAAATCATACACACAAGCAGGGTAATTTATAGAGACAAACGTTTTTGTGGATGTCTCCACTTCATGCCAGGCTATGGGAGTTTACCACCAGCTGCTGCAGATGGGGACGGGTCGGTTGAGGACCCATCATACTATGCCTTTGCAGTGACACTTTTTACTTTGCCACAAACCTTCCAAATGTGTTGACATAATAAATTAAGCTAGATGGGCAATGAGGAGTGGCCTGAGAATGTACCACCCAGGACATTAGGGCAGCCCACCTTCTCAGTTTTCCCACAGGTGGTTTGAATAGCCATGACAGCAATACTGAACATGTTAAGCTGCAGTTGACTGACAGATATCCATCATTGAATACAGTCCAGATGTTCATTTGAGAAATCCACAGTAGAAGAGTTGTTCTGTGAGAAGTAAAGCTAAATAACAACAGCATAACAATGATATTGAATAACGCTTCTCCAAATAAACTTACCTAGTGCAATCAATTATACAGAAAATAATGAAAAGCCCAAGACTGAAGCATATGAGACTCCAAATGCGATAGGGTAAAAGAATGATGACATCATCAGAAATACAATCCATTTATATATATATATATATATATATATATGTATTTATATCCTGAGAGCTAGGAGGCAAATCATCTCAAAATGTACCCATAACACCATAGAAGGTTTGCAGACTGTATAAAGGAAATGTATGAACAACCTTTTCAAATGTTGGTGACAGACCAGTGACAAGTAGAACAGAATAGTGCCTTTGATACTTCGCCATTAAGATGTAATTCATGATCCAAGTTCCAACCATTTTACCACCATGTCTTGTTCAGAAATCAGACTGCAATGGTTCAAGAACATGATATTCTTGGAGGATAGAATCAAGATGTACATAAACAACATTTTCAATAACCATACCGATAAACAGAAGATTTGAGATGGGGTATGTGGTTACCCATATTTATTTATTTATTTTTTATTTATTTATCATTTGTTGACCGGGAAAGTCCGACTAGGTTCCACAGAGCCTGTTTTCAGCGGAGGCCCGGGGAGAAATGCTCCAGATTGTCAGGATCTAATTTATTCTTCTTCAAAATTGAAGTAACCAAGTCCTTCTTTAAAGCAGGTAGAAAACACCAGTGATTAAAGAAGCAAAGACTGTTCAGAAAAGCATTGGTCAAACTACATCTAGATAGAGAAGAGCTAATCCGTTTGAGCATGAATTATAGCTATATATGTACTATATTACATCCTTGAAATCTAAGAGACGGTCAGAATAGTCAATTAGCCGAAACCTCCATTTAGTCCAATATTTACTAACCACTTACTGTTTCAGGGATTGTTTTGTACAGTTTTTACTCAAACATGTAGAAAAGAAAGACAGCATCTGGAATTTCTTTGGCTATGTTCCATCACAATGGCAGCCTGCTCGGAGACTTTTGGAACTTTTGTGGATTGTTTGAAAGTATCTGGTTGTTCTCGTTATTAAATTTTCTTGGTTGTGTATACTTTACTTGCTTTGGATTGGATTGTTAGCCTGAGACATGTCAAACTTTAAATATCACGGCACTTTAATTTTATCTTCTGACAATGGGCTGGCTGGATTTATGAGTGCTCTGGGTTAGTGGAGTTGACCTGTTATCCTCTTGTTGGATTACAGTTTTAGTTATTCTCCAGAGCTTCTGTTAATCATTTTACGGAGACTATATAGAGGTCCAATTGATGGTTGTTTCTTTTACTTTTATTTAATTGGCAATGGCGTCAGTATTAACTTCTTTCTTCCCATTTCGCACACGAGATCATGTCGCATCAGCAGTGACCATCACTTGGAGCAATATCCACACCACTGGATGGCTAGCCCTACTTAGTTTTATTTAAACCATTTTAAATGTTATCTGTTCTGTTCTTTATATGTTGGTGGCTTAATCTGTATTTCAGTGTTATTGCTTTTCTTATGAGATATACTCAGAGTATGAATTCGTCTATACTTGTTAGTGTATTATATTTGATACTTCACTCTTTGTACAAGTACTAAGAAAATAAGTACTCAAATAAATCTGAAGATGAAGCCAAAGACACCATTAATCCAGAAACTCCCCACTAAACCTATCATCAAAAGCCAACCTGCCAATAATATTAACACATTCTTCAGAAGAAAGCTCTCTATGGATAGAAAGACAAGCTAGATTACTCAATATGTTAATTAACCAAAATAGTGCAGCCAGCTGGTTTGATGCATTGAGATCTCTGCCTAATAAACAGCAGTGGTTCACATGGTTTAGGGCAAGCAGTGCATATAAGATGTGGAAAAGCAGATCCAGAGAGGAATGTACGGCTATATTATAAATTGCAAGTGTGCATCAGGACAACCTGCACAGGGTACCAGAAGGAACTGTTGGAAGGCTGGTTCTTATACAGAAGTACTGTTCATCTCATATGCTGCTCATTCTCTCTGCTTCATGTCACAGAAACAATTAGAATAGCTAGATAACTGGGGTGAGATTATGATTATTATTAAATTCATTCATCTGTTTTTGCTTATTTTTGGTTCTCTACCACTGTTGCTGACTTCTGGCTTCCCAAATTCCTGCTCCAAGTGTTCCCAAGTATTCATCTTGCAATGCCTTGGTGGCTGTCTAAATCATACACACAAGCAGGGTCACCCTTATAGAGACAAACGTTTTTGTGGATGTTTCCACTTCATGCCAGGGTATGGGAGTTTACCACCAGCTGCTGCAGATGGGGACGGGTCGGTTGAGGACCCTTCATACTATGCCTTTGCAGTGACACTTTTTACTTTGCCTCAAACCTTCCAAATGTGTTGACATAATAAATTAAGCTAGATGGGCAATGAGGAGTGGCCTGAGAATGTACCACCCAGGACATTAGGGCAGCCCACCTTCTCAGTTTTCCCACATGACCAGTCTGGCAATCTCACCACCAGTGCTCTGTGAGAACTCTACCCAGCATGCTTTTTTTTCAACAATAGACCAGTCATCCCTGCTGCACCATCAGGCACCAGAGTTCTAAATGAACTTGGATTGTCCAGGTCATAGGCAAGACTTTTTCCCTCTACTCAACAGTGCAGGTTCTGGGGTGATATTAAGATATTGGCAGTCATGTGGTCTCAAAGAAAGGGTATAAATTCCTCTATAGCATCTTGTGCTCTCCCCTCACTACTGTATACATTTTCCCTTATGCATTAGCTGTAGTCTGAGATGTGCTAAGAGGGAATAGAAGGAGCCCCTAACATGTGAGCTTTATTTCTGTTTCTAATTCATCCTTCTGGGGTTTTAATAGTTATGTCTTGTGTAGTAGTGTTTTTTAGTGATGAACACTGTTGACACAGATGTAAGTACCTCACACCTTGATCTTTATAGGGGAGCTGCTTTTTCTGGTTAATTTTAACAGTTCTTTTTTATTTACTCTGTAACTGTTTTAAAATATAAGTTTAAAAGATCTGTTAGATCACCATCATTGCTTTGATATTTCATGAAAGTGCCTTGTACTGGAAATGCTTCCTCCTGAGTTGTGGTTTGGTGCTCTGTGTTAAAGATACTTCTAGAGTGCTAAAATGTTTTTTTTTATCTTTGCTCTATATCATTGCTATTTGTATTATGAATCTTTTTACTAAAACATATTCAGCTGAAGGTATCCTTATATCCTCTGAAACTATAGAGGTGTTAGCTGTAGATTAGTGTGTGTGATATACCTTCTAGAAGTTTTCCAGTGAGTCAGCACATGCATATAGGTACTGAGCACGTGCAAGCAATAGTGCTATTTTGAGTGAGCAGCCAGAGCGTGAGCATGCAAGTATGTAGTCAATCAGTTAGTTAGTTCAAGTTTAATGTTCCTGCCATCCATCCTGATGTATTTGTATACAATAAACTACTTAAATGAACACCCAAGCCTCAACATCTTATTAATGCACATAAGAAGAAAAACATGGTGTCAGAATGGGATCTAGAGTTACAGCTATGAGGCAAACGGTTAAAGTTGGAGGAATATACAGGAGTGGATCATCCCTACTGCTCAAATGACTCACAAAACAGGTCAGAAACAAATTCCAAGTACTAAACTTGCTAAATGGTTTATTTTGTTACAAATATAAAACAAAACACTTAGAATGCTCAAAAGAAATTTCTTATTAAACAAAATGTCCGACCCTTTGACATATTGATAAAAAATATTCAAAATAGTTACGAAAACATTTGAAACAATATCCGAATCGCATAAAATGTACAAAAAAAGGGAAAATTACCATATTTTTTCACTATGTACTACTTTTTCATATTAACTAAAGGCTATTCAAAATATCTGAAGTGTGCAAAGTGTTTGCACGTGTGTGCAGTATTACATTGCAGTTATTTTGCAAAGTAAAGACAATTTTGCAAAGTACAGTTACTTCAAAGCATATTTCACAGAGTACAGTATTTTGAAGAGCTTATTATACATTTGAATATTATTACAAGTACCTGGTGTGTTTGTATATTCGTACATAATTACAAGGGCAATTTTGCACTGTGTTTTACTATAATCTATGGGCATGGCAGAAGAGTTTTACAGACCTGTACCACTTGTGTTTGATAACAATATTACAGAAAATTGGACAGTGTTTGAGCAGGAATAAGATATTTTCATACAGTCTGCTTTTTCTGACAAAGACGCATGTACAAAAGCATTTATGCTGCTTAATTTAGCTGGTATAGAGGCCATTGAAAGAGAGTGTTCATTTGTGTATGTACCTGCTGTGTTTGCATGGGAGGGGAAGACTGCCATATAGTGGTACCGCCTGAAACAACGAAAGACACACAGTACTTAAAATGTAAATGTAGAGAAATGTGTAACCCCCAAACGAATATTACAATGGAAAGGCACTTATTTTACAGAAGGGATCAAAAATCTGGTGAAACTTTTGCAGCATATATAACTGACTTGAGAAATAAGGCTAAAATGCGTAGATTTGGTGATTTGAGAAATGAGTTGATAAAAGACAGGCTTGTGTCTGTGGTATTAATGATACAGTGAGAAAGATTTTGCTTCGAGACAGTGATTTAGCATTAAATAAGGCCATTGAGATGTGTGTTTTCTGTAAGCTCGTATATCTGACAAAAGTATGCATACAAATGAGAATAGCTCTAGAAGGCACAGTGACAAAGCTCATGTTGATAATATGCAGCACGTGGTTAAAAGAAACATGCCCAAGCACATGGCAGTTACTGCAGGTCCTGTAACAGTCCCTGGGAAACCCTGAGTCTTTCCAGCAAATTCCAGGATATGCTCAGTGAAGCATAAGGGTGAGTCAGCAGAGTCAAAACATGTGCCCTCACTTAGCTTCATAGACAACTGTTGTAATTGTGGTGAAAATCACAAACCCAAAAGAGAAAAGTACTTAGCTTTAGGTTAGCTGTGTCATTCTTGCAATAAGTGGAATAATTTCAAAAGGTTTTATAAATCAAATAAAGCACCTTCTTTTATTAAAATAGGGCATTCCAAGAGGCAAGTTAATCAATTAGAAAGCTGCAACCCTACTTTTTATGTTGATGGTGTATCTGTGCTCAGTGAAACAGTCAGTGCAGTATATTTGTGGGCAAAGAATGAAATCTTTTGTACTGTTTCGATTAATGGGAATCCCGTGGAGCTCAAAGTAGATACTGGCTCAAAGTGCAATGTTATGTCAGCAGTAACATCTGCTAAGTAAAAGCTGCAGAACAACTTGATTTGACAAAGTGTGTGAAGCTTGCTGCTTATGGTGGTGAAGACATTCAAACCAAATGCTCAGTAGTGCTTTCATGTTACTCTGCTGGGAACAGCTATGACTTGCAATTTTTCGTAGTCAAGAGACATGTGCAGTCATTATTAGGCCTTAGAGATAGTTTGAAAATGGGACTGCTTTCACTTAATAAGGAGGTTTCACCATGTAAGCCGGCATAACAGCAGCTCAAATTTTGCCCAAACTATTTTTTTCTAAGTATGCTAATATTTTTGCAGACAAGCTAGGCAAACTACCAGTTGTGTACTCTATTTAGTTAGACTCAGAGGTCAGCCCAGTTATCAGACCAGCACAGAAAGTTCCAGTAGCTATGCAGAGCAGAGTCAAAGCCAAGCTAGACAAAATGGTGCAGCTAGGAGTAATTTGTCCAGTAGAAAAACCTAGTGAATGGGTATCCTCCATGGTAGTAGCTCATAAGAAAAGGTCAGATGATAATAGAATATGTATTGATCCAAGTGATTTGAACAAAGCATTAAAAAGTCCTCATCATCCAATGTGTACAATCAAAGAGATTGCTGCCCCGATGCCAAATGCCATTGTTTTTTCTGTCTTAGATGCAAAGTGTTCATTTTGACAAGTTTTACTTGACCAAAAATCTTTATTGTTAACCACATTAAGTACAGCATTTGGAAGATACAGATTTCTCAGAATGCCATTTGGAATAAATTCTGCCACTGAAGTCTTTCAGAGTGCGATGGAGCAAATTTTTTCTGGCTATCCATGTGCTATTATAGTAGATGATATTCTAGTAGGAGCTAATGGTGAAGTCAAACATGACAGAAGCCTCAAGAAGATTCTGGAAAGAGCATGTGAAGTGAATCTTAAGCTGAATCCTCAGAAGTGCAAATTCAGACTGCAAGACATTACTTATTTGGTCATTTGTTTACCAGTTCAGGCTTATGACCAGATCCTTCCAAGCCAACAGCAATTCTAGAGATGCCAGCTCCAGACAATTTCCAAGCCCTGCAACTTTTTCTTGGCATGGTCAACTATCTAGCCAAGTTCATTCCAGATTTAAGCCAACTTTCAGTACTGCTTAAGAGAGCTGACCTGCAAAGAAGTAATTTGGTCATGGTCAGAACAGCACCAAAGAGTATTTGATGTCCTCAAACAGAAAATTGCAAATCCACCACCTCTCAGCTACTATGATGTTCACAAACCAGTAACTCTTTCCTGTAATGCTTTTAAGTTTGGTCTAGATGCATTCATTCTTCAAGAGGGTAGACCAGTAGTCTATGCTTCGAGAACTCTTACCCAGGCCAAGATGCAATATGCCCAGACTGAGAAAGAGCTGTTGGCAATTGTGTTTGCATGCTCAAAGTTCCATGATTATATTTATGATCAAACTATCCAGATTGAAACGGATCACCAGCCTCTTGTTACTATTTTGAGAAAGCCTATGCATATAGCTCCAGCTAGACTGCAACTCATTATACTGAAATTGCAAAAGTACCGTTTCAATCTTGTTTACACAAAAGGCAAACTTCTTTATCTTGCTGATACTTTATCCAGATTGCCCATAAAAAAAACAGAACAGCACAACAATGAGCAACTTGATTTTGAGGTCATGGAAGTGAGACATTTTTCTTCTACATCTTGATGAGCTCAGAACTCACACAGCTTAAGATCCAATTCTGCAGAAGCTAAACCTCTTTATGAGTCGTGGATGGTCTTCCAAGCAATCTTGTTTACCAGTAGAGTGCAATCCTATTTTCCATACAGAGATGAGATTTTGTCAGACAATAGTATCATCATGAAAGGTCCTAAAGTGATTGCTCCAAAATCATTGCAACAAGAGCACATTAAGATTTTGCATCATGGCCACCCAGGAACTGATTCTACCAAAAGAAGGCGAGAGGTCTAGTATTTTGGTCTTCTATGTCAGGAGATATTGAGAAAGTGCTTTCATCTTGTTCAGTATGTAATGGTACAAAGCCACATCAACAGAAAGAACCACTTCAGTTAAGCCAGATTCCTGAACTACCTTGGTTGCCCGTAGCCACAGATATCTTTGAGTGGAATGGTCAAAATTACTTTGTGTTAGCAGACTCTTATTCAAATTGGTTTGAGATTGACCTGCTTCCCAACCTAACATCCAGAACTCTCATTACTAAGTTGAAGCGACATTTTTCTCTACATGGTAGTCCGCACAAAGTTATTTCTGACAATGGTGTGCAGTTTACTAGTCAACAGTTCAAAAGCTTTTCAGGAGAATGGGACTTTGTTCATATTATGAGTAGTCCTGAATACCATCAGTCAAATGGTTTGGCTGAATGTGCAGTTCAAAGGGCAAAACAGCTGTTAGAGAAATCCAGACATGACAATACCAATGTTTTTCTCAGCTTATTAAATCTCAGAAACATTCTTCATGATAAACATCTTGGTTCACCTGCCCAGAGACTTATGTTGAGACAAACCAGAACCACATTACCGATCAGCAGTAATTTATTGATTCCATGTGACAAAAACAACAAAGCAGTAAAAGCCTAACTGTCAAAAAAGTGCTTGTCCCAGAAGTCCTACTATGATAAGACCAGCAAACCACTCAGTTCATTGAAAAAAGGGGAGATAGTGAAGATGCACACTTCAAAAGGTTTTGATCACATCAGATTTGTGAAGTTTGTTTCAAGAGCAGAGATCATAAATTGTGGAATGACAAGGAAAGGAATTCAGACGAAATTGGAAGCATTTGTTACCAGTGTCCTAACCAGTGTTACAGCATCTTGCCTGTGACAAAGACTCTAGTTCTCAGAGTGACTTGCCAATGTTCCTGTTCCAGAGAACATTCCATCAATCCCGTTCCTGAGAAAATCCCTGTGACTCCTCAAGCAGAACATTCTCCAGTGACTGTCCCTATTACTAAACCCAGTCCTAACTACTATGTCATGAGATCAGGTCACATCTTGAAACCTACTTCCAGATACATGGCAACCTCTGGACATCACTGCTTTTTTTTTTATTAATTTCTGCAAAATTACATGCCTATTGAAATGTCATTGTTTATATGAGATAGCTCAGTAAAGAGGGAGGATGTAGATCAGTGTGTGTGATATATCTTTAAGAAGCTTTCCAATGAGTCAGCACATGCATATAAGTACTGAGCATGTGCAAGCAAGAGTGCCATTTTGAGTGAGCAGCCAGAGTGTAAGCATGCAAGTATGTAGTCAGTCATTTAGTTAGATAGTTCAAGTTTAATGTTCCTGCCATCCATCCTGATGTATTTGTATACAATAAACTACTTAAACGAAGACCCAAGCCTCAACGTCTTCTTAATGCACATAAGAAGAGCGACATTAGCCTTGCTTAAAAATAATTTAAGCAAATTGCATTAAAATAATACTGATTCAAAAGGAGCTTTGTCATTTTTAAATACATCCAAGTACTTATACTTTTTTGTAAAATAAGAGATCTTTATAAAAATAACTGCGATATCATTAAAAAGTACTTTGTGGATGAAACATTTAGTTTTTCTGTTTTAAATTTCCTTGTACTCTTCAGTTTAAACTTTTTGTGCTGCTACACAAATCCAAATGTTAGGCAGGAATGATTTATTTTTACTGTTCACAGTTCATACTGTCATTTGGTCTCAGAAGCATTACTGTGTTGTTTTAAATGAAAATGAATTTAAAAACTGCTTCTCTAGCAGGTCACAACACGTTATTTTAATTTTAAACTTCAACAACTGTCCAAAAGTTTTGGTGTTTTTGAAAGAATTTGTAATTTTGGGGGTAGAAACATTTACAGAAATAGTTTATAAAAGGAAACAAAAGGGTCCATGTCAAGTTACTGAAAAGCAGTACACAGAAAGTCATAGTACTAAATATACAAAGTTGAAATATCAAAATGCTGAAATCAAGATACCTAATCCCCTAAATACATAAAGAGATGGACTTGTCCCCTCACAGCACTGAGCTTAGCACTTTTTTTCCAAGTTTCACTGACAGGAGGGTGATGTTTGTTGACTGGTTGTGTACTCGCACATTGTATGTATATAGTGTATGTATGCTATTAGTAGTTACTTTTGGTTCAACATTGTAAAGTTACAACATTTTGACATTTCAGTGTATTGCATTCAGAATTATGACTGTCAGTATACTGCTTTCAAGAAGTTCAGTACAAAGGATTAGTCCAGATAAAATAACTTTAGCTAGCATATCCAGGAGATTCTCTTTCTGTTGGAATAAAGGCACCTTGTTGAAGTTTCAAGTAGTTTATTTAAGCAGGTAGATGGACATGTTTTTTTTAGTTTGTTTGTTTGTTTGTTTAATGTTACATTCAGTGGGTCAGTTATTTTAGTCATTCAAGCCTAAAATACCTTCCATTTCACACCTGTAGCTCCTTATGGCATCTAGACCTTTTTTGGGACTGGCGGCCACGGTGGTGGCGCCTCACATCAAGAGGTTCTGTGGTTCAATTCTCGGCTGGGGTGCCTTCTGTGCAGATTCGGCATGTCCTCTCTGTGGTCGCGTGGGTTTCCTCCAGGTGCTCCGGTTTCCTCCCACATCCCAAAGGACATGCTGCAGGTGGATTGGACACTCAAAATCGGCCCTAGGTGTGAGAGTGTGTGTGTGTGTGTGTGTGTGTGTGTGTGTGTGTGTGTGTGTGTGTGTGTGTGTGTGTGTGTGTGTATGTGTATGTGTGTGCCTTCTGTGGAAGGTTGGCTGGCAACTCGACACCATAAAACTCCACTGCCAATCATGAGCGGACAGATGATCCATTGTGGCGACCCCTAACCGGGAAAAGCCAAAAGAAGAAGAAGAATTAGAAAGTGCAAGAAAGTATTAACAAAATGGTACTAAGATCATTAATCTAAGATATCCTGTAGTAAAGAAATTAATCACTATTTGTCACTTATTAGTCATATTTTGCAGCAGTAGCATTGTCGCCTCACAGCAAGAGGTTCTCCCATTCGATTCTCGGCTGGAGCGCCTACTGTGTGGAGTCTGCATGTCCTCCCCGCGGTTGAGTGGCATTCGAAAGACATGCGTGAATGGGCGTGCCTTTGTTGAAGGTTGGGTGTTGGGCTGGCACCTTGGCACTGTAAAAATCTACTGCCAGTCATTAGCAGACCGGAGTTCCGCTGTGGTGACCCATAACCGGGAAAAGCTGAAAGAAGAAGTTATATTTTCATATTTGTGTTCATGTTTTCATAACTGAGAGCCTGACATGTTATTGAGGGGTATGGTGTAATGTGCCATGGTGGGAGATAAGTAAATTCATTGTCAATGTGTATTTGTATCCCACTGTACCTCAGATATTGCTAGTTCATTGTTAGTAATTATGAAAATAAGCAGTATTTCCAAATCTACTTAAGGGGCTGTGGATAGATGGATGGATTTATATTGCTAATTATACAATTAAACATACACTTTCACATTTCAGTAAATATCTCAGTAAACATGCACTCATAGAGGAACTTCTTGTTGTCATGTGAAAGCTTATGTTTGGTTAACAAAAATGTTCTACCAATGTATGTCTAGGTTGTACAATTTCCTAAATATGAGAATTTGTGAAAGTTTAGCAAAAAATATAATTTGACATTTGTGTGCATTATAATTTATTACAGTATTTATGGAAAAGACTATGAATACATTGAGTATTTTCACTCTAAATAATACTTCTTACTGATAACATTGCTGCTTGTGCAGCTTTAATAGCTTTTGCTGTTCATAAAATATTTACATTTATCTATCTTATGCTTTTTAAGTTTATTTTTCAGAAAATACTTGAGAATGCAAGCTGTGTGTAGGTTTTTAGAGGTGTGACATTCCACACCACATAGGTGTTAATGAGATAAAGGCAGTTACAGAAAATGGTTGGAGTGTCCATGGGATCTGATTGGAGGAAAATCTAGATGGAAAAGCAAAGAGCCAATCCCAATGCTTAGACATCATTTCCTTATTGGAATATTCCTGAAGGACCTGAGAAGGTTTAGCAGTTCAGCAGCCTATAGAAAATTATTCTTAGTTAAAAGCTGAAGCTGGTATGTATATTAGCAGATAGATGCAGAGCTTGCTTTACCCTTTCTTCTCATATTATTGACCCTGCTGTCCCTGACAATTTAGTTTTCCCTGAAATCACTTTGGAACAAGTCTTAGAATCCCTGTCAAAGGCTAAAAATAACAATTCCTTGGCACCAGACAATATACCAGGCTGCATTCCCTTTAGTGCCATTGTCTGAGCTGCTACTTAAACTGTTCAACCTCAGCCTTATCTACAGGGTTTCTTCCTGATGCCTGGTGAACAGTGATTGTGACTTCCCTACACAAGTCTGGCCCTTCTATAGATCCAGGCAGTTATAGATACATCAGCATCACCAGCATTATATGCAAAGCCATGGAACATGTTATAGCTGAAGTCATTTATGCAGACATAGGCAACCTAACTGATCTAGATCACAACCAGATTGGTTTTGTGAAGACCAGGTCCTGAACCTTGTAAGCTTCCTTGAAAGGGTTACAGGGGTTGTGAACAGTGGTCATTCTGTGTGCAATGCTTATTTTGACCTGGCCAAGGCTTTTGATACTATTTCCCATGCTAGCATTATTGAAAAAAATGTCATTGTTATTTTTGCATGAAAACACACACAAGGGCTGTTCATATCTGAAACTGTTGTCTCTGTTTGTTTGTTTAAACATACACAGATAACTTAAAATACCTTCATAGAATTCATGCAATATAACTATTTCTTATTTGTTTTTCATGCAATATAACTATGTCCTATTTGTTTTTCATGCAATATAACTATTTCCTATTTGCTTTATACAACCGAAAACATAACCCTCAAATACTGATTTCACCTTTTTTAAAAAATAGACTTCACTTTAAAAA
>NC_056747.1:688690979-688750979 GCF_019279795.1 Protopterus annectens | reverse complement strand
CAAATGTCTCTTGTACTTTAGTCAGCTTCTTCAGTGAGTTCACATACAGTCAGTTATTTCAAGTGGGGTTTATTGTCTGATTTATTTATGTATGGTGGACTGTGGGAGTTAATATCTGCTTTAGTTATGTATTCCTTTGAGGGTTACTCTCTGGTTTATTTACGTGCTCACCTGTGTGTTGGTGTTACAAAGCAGTTTATTCTTTGCTTCCTTGGCAAAGAGGATATTTGACAGCTTCAGAACAACATTATGCCATTTGAGGTAACTTGCTTTCATTAGAAGCTAGGCTGTCAGAAGATTTGTTAAACCCATATAACTGATCAGTGCTTTTTTCTAGGTTTCTGTTGAGAATTTTCTTTGTGGTTAGGAATTTTCTATAAAGAAGATATTTTATGAGCAAAAGCTAGACTTACAAATACAAGTATTTAACAGCAAGTTTATAGATTCTGCTAAACAATAGAACAGTTAAGTCCTTTGAAGAATCACCACTACAATTACATTGCTATACCCAATTAGTTACCCCTCCTGTGTATAAGAAATGAGTTGGGCAGGCCTCAGGTAAATTAGCATTTTTTCATCCAGTCATCTAAGTTAGATTTGAAGATAGTAAAGGGTATGTTTTGTTGTACAGGAAGTGGGAGTTTGTTCCAAAGATAAGGGAATCGTTTGGGAGAGATAACTGTCATTCCACCAATCTCTTTATGTTGCAGTATACATTTAGGTTCCCTTGATCTGATATTTGTGCTACTACCAATCTCACAGATATGTTATAATCAGTTTATAGATTTTTAAGCCAGGCACAGATTGCCAGCTAGGGGTCTGTAGAAGACAAAGAAGTGACATAGGGCTTTTAGATACTTTGGACAATTTGAGGAGCTCATACCCAAGATGTTCCTTGGATGAGTCATTATACCAAGGTCTTTTCTCTTTTTTTAATTTTTCCAAAACTTTTGCGTTTCTAATACCATGATGAGAATGGACCCTATTCCTAAGTCAAAGTATAATTAAAGTTTATGAAATTTGTATTATTTCAGTCTCTGATGTTAGTCAGAAGTGCTCTTTACAGCAGCTGCAATGTGCCCGGTAATGACTCCTTCTGCAATTCGTATGGAGTTACATGTATCGGTAACATATCTAAGTACAACTGTAAATTCTTTTTTATAAGACCCATTGCTCCTGCTACTACTGGAACTGTCTGGGTGTCTTTCTTCCACATTGCCCTCATTTCTGCCTGAAAATCCTGGTATTTTATGGCTTTGTGTCTCTATGTATTTAAGGCACTGTAGTCACTGGATGTAGCAATTTCAATAATCAATGCTACTTTTGTCTTCTTTTCATGGATAACTATATTTGGTTTTCTTGCATCTGTTGTTTCAACTCTTGGTAATGGGTGATCCCATGTGATATAAACTTCATCATTTTCTATGATGCTTTGTGGCTTATGTTTCCAGTGTTTTTCAGCTACTTTAATACTATATTGTTTGCACAATCCCCAATGCAACAATCTTGCTACATTATTATGCCTTTAAGCATACAGTCCTTCTGCCATTATTAGTATATCACAACTAGCAATAAGGTGTGCGGCTGTTTCCAATTCTGTTTTATAAAACCTACGTTTTTCTGTTTTTCCTACATTTTCAATGGACTCTGTAAACCAACATGTACGTAGTCCATTATCTTGAGACGCCAATATTAACCTTTCGTCTTTTGGTTTAAATTCACCTCATCTTAACTATTCCTGCATTTGATCCTTGTCAACATGCGGTTGCTCCAAGAGTTCTCTATATTTGCAACTATATTTATGCATTTTCCACATTTTTGCCTTCTCATCTGATCCGTCACCGTTTATGCTTTCTTTTGTTTTTTGGCACATTCAGTTGCTGCCTGATTTTTATCTAGTTCTGGTTTGATTTCCATACCTGCTTGATGCTGATATACTTCTGCTAAACTAAGCAGGGAAGTTATCTTAGACTTGTTCTCCTCATGTTTTAAAACTTTCACTACATTTGGGGTCTTGTGGAATCAGCAGATATGTATGCAGTCCCACTATCACAGATCTATGCATGTAATCAGTTTTGAGGAGGCCCATACCTCCTTCAGAATGAGGAATATATAGTCTTGGTATGCACTGATTTTTATAAATCGTTTGATGAGCATGAAGTATCCTTCTTGTTTTCCTGTCCAAATTATCCAGCACCTTTTGCAGCCAGTCATTCACTCCAAAACTGTAAGTTAGGACAGGAAGAGCAAAATGGTTTATAGCTTGGACTTTGTTCCCAGATGTCAGTGCTGTTTTAGTATTAATTTAAGCCTTCTAAAATATTCCTTACTGAGTTTTCTTCGCATTTGTTCATGTTTTATTGTTGATCCTTCATCAGTTCCCAAATAGTTATGTGCTCCCTCTTGTTCAAGTTCTTTTATATCGCATTCCTGTCGCAAACTGATGTTTTCTTGGTGCAGCACCTTTCCTGCTTTAAAGATTGTTTTTGCGCATTTATCAAGACCAAATGACATTCTTATATCATCTGAAAAAGTTTTGATGACGTGCAGTTGTGCTTTCAGTTTCTCATCTGATGAACTATACAGTTTTAAATCAACTACAAAAAGATGATGAAAAGTCTTTACACTTTCTTGTTTTCTGGGAGCCAAATTATAGCTATAACCTAATCTGTTAGGTAGACAGCTTAATGAGTTAAGGACAAGACAAAAGAGCAGCTGTGAAAGAGTCACCCTGGAATATCCCCCTTTGAATTTTTATCCCTGGAATAATAATTTGCCCTTTATCATGGCTTAACTGCAGAGTGGTTTGCCACTGTTTCATGGGTGCTGTAATGTAATTGATCAGTGTAGGGTGCATCTTTTACATTTTTAAGCACTCTTTTTATCCATGGGACCTAGGTGCCATTTGTTTGAGTTGGTGATAGCTCAGGCAGATGTGAAAGATCCCACTGCATTTATAGAAAAAGAGTAGGGGGATTTCTCCAGTGTGAGGGCAATATTCCCCCTAGTCCATATAAATGCTACTTCATGTGTTCCCTGTAAAAAGGTTAGCAGCCTACTGGGGTTAACATGATCAACAAAGGATAAAGTACAAAAATAAAAATACCATCTTGATGAAGAACCAGTTGGGTTTTTCAAGTTGGGTTAGGTGTTTGGCCTGGTATTTACTGAAGGGTGCATGTTATTCTAGTATGGGTCTCATGAGGAATAAGTTGAGGGGAATAATGCTGTCTTTGACCAAGAAGACATGCCATTAATAATCAATTGAGTGAGGCTGTAGGCTTTTCTAACGACAGTAGATATGTGGTAATCAAAGACAAGTTTGTTATCCATAGAAGTGTCTAGGTGTATAATGAAAGTGCCTGTTTTAAGGAGGGTGGTGTTTATATAGTAGGTGTGTAAGAGTTTTTGTTTCGTATATGTTATAATGTAACATTTGTATTGTTCAGTTTTAGATTATGATGCTGAAAACATGAATGTTTCCCAGTTAGGCCACCTTGGAGGATCTGAGTGTCTCCAGGGGAGTTGATGATTGTTCCAAGCAGTAGTGAATTATATAGGAATGATTCAGGCAGCTGCCTATAGTCCACCAGGAGGGCATATGGCTAGCCAGCCAAACAAATTAAACAAGACAATACATTTTTGTTACATTCAGCACTACTAACTCATTTTAGTTGGCTTGTGTGCTGAACTTTACAATTATTGTCAAAAAAGTATTTATTTTTAGTTTAAATTAAAGAAAGGAAACAAATGACACAAATCTGACTTTCAGTGCTTTCCATTCACACATGTATGGCATGAGTCAATGTTATTACTCAGTCAGGGGATATTTTTATTTATGATGTTTTGTTTATGTATTTATTTATTTGTTGTGTGTGTGTTTTGAGTAAAAAATGCTTATTTATGTTAAAATAAATACATATTTAAATCATTCATGCTGGTCCTATTATTGCAGTTGTGGCATGTTGCTCTTCACTGTCCCATAATTCAGCAGGACAGAAAAAGAAGAAAGACTGTTAATAATAAGCTGTATACTGGATTGTGGGGTGGTCACAGCTGGACTCAGTGTGTGAAAGAAGAGAATTGGGAGGGGGGTTGGTACTGTAAGGTAAAGGTCATTTTTTTTTTGTAAAGCCTGACAGGCAGCCAGATATTGGGGAAACAGTGTATAGCTTGCAGGGTTGCCTTCCTTTGTGAAGGAGTATGTACGTAGGTCTCCTTAGCAGTAGATAATAGATCTCAGCTTTTCCTGGTTTTCTCTTGTATGTTTCCTGTCCCTCATATAATTTTTGTTTTTATGGTAAATCATTGAGTGCTACTGTTAGTCCACAATGCTAGGCATTAGTGTTTCATACTTCTTATTGTTCAGAAATGCATGTTAATGCAAAACTTGTTGCTCTATTAACTTTTTATATGAATTAGAGTAATATTTAAAATTCCTACCTGATTTGGGCCTTTGTCCCGTAGTACTTTTTGTCTTTGTTTAGAATTCTTATACAAAAAAGTTGAGAAGCCATGCAGAGGTCAGAAAACTAGACTAGACAATGGATAAAGAAATATAATTCCTATCACTTCCTACAAGTCTACACTCATAGTCCCAAGTTAAATGCATTGGCAAAGAGGTATCTGATATTCTTATATTCCTTTTCTTATGTGTGCAGCTGTGGGGACACAGTGCAGCGAAGGTATGTGGTGCTAGATATACCTCTCAACTAGCCCTGGTTTTGCAGAATGTCTCCGATTTTGTCTCACATGTCTTCTGTTGATTGCTCATTATTTTGACTTTGAGGCCTAGTTGAATTTGTGTGAAACAACTTGGCGTTTGAAATGTACACAAATTGGTTATAATTGCTTGGACTGTCTGACTGTCTGCTATTCTTTGCTCATTATTCTGGCTTTGCAGAAATAATGCAATTTGAGTGAAGCGACTTGAAAAACGTTAGTTGGTGTGAAATGTTTATCTGGAACAAAGTTAAAACACATTATATGTTCATCATTTTTTCATATTCAAATGGCTGAAGTGTACACAGAAACTCATTATAATTAGTGGGTGGAAGTGAAGGTTGTCTGTAGATGAAAGCTGCTGATCGTATTGTTATTTGATCTGTTTAAATAGTCAGTAATCTGGCTTAGCATGATTAATGTGCATTTGTGGAAGTAGGATGGGATACTTTGATATTATTATTGTGTGTTTGTATGAAGCAAGCTTCAAGTACATTACTGTGACTTAATATATATTTTATTTATCACAATCAGATATCTGAGGTATCATCACTAAGTCTAGTATCTGTAATTGTTAGGTATTGAGGATCTCTGTTGGTAAAAGTGTCACACAATGTATTGTATTTGCTGAAATAAGTGTAAAACTAGTATTGCTACAGCTAATGCATGTGTCTGGGGATAGCGAGGGGGTTAGAGTGTACTTAAGAGTAGCAAGTTGTCCATAAATGCTGTCACTTTTCATCACCAGCATCATATACAATAAGTATTTATATTTGGTGTTTGGCAGGATCAGGATGTATGTCAAAGCAACCGCTTCTTGGCACAGTGAGTAGTGTTGCCATCTCACAGTGATTGACAAAGGTTGATTTTTTGGCTGTGACCTCTTCTTTGTTGAGTTTGCATGACATCCTTGTCTCTGGGTGGATTTATCAATTTGCTGTGTTTTGAAATACGTGTCATACTTAAATTGGCATTCCTTCAGTTTGCTTGAAGATAAGTCTGCAGAAGAGTGTGTGTGTGTGTGTGTGTGTGTGTGTGTGTGTGTGTGTGTGTGTATGTGTGTGTGTGTGTGTGTGTGTGTGCATGTATGTATGTATGTATGTGTGGTTGTGCATCTTGTGATGGACCTTTCTTGTCAACAGCATTATCAGTATGTATAAAAAATCATTGAGCCTGAAAACCTAGGTCCATCACAAGATGTAATAGCAGTATGTGAGTGAGTGAGCGATTGAGTGAGTGTGTGTGTGTGTGGGTCTGTGTATAAAAATAATAACGCCAATTTTTATCTATAGAAACACACATGCATGCACATGCAAACACACAATATTGCCATTCACACCATAATAACATAACTCTACTGGGTAGCAGTAAAAAAAAAAGAAAAAAGTTAACAAGTTGTTGTGTCTTTCGGCTTATCCCGGTTAGGGGTTGCCACAGCGGAACTCCGGTCTGCTAATGTTTGGTAGTGGATTTTTACGTGCCAAGTTACCAGCCCTGACGCACAACCTTCAACGAAGGCACGCCCATTCACGCATGCCTCCACACAGAAGACGCTCTAGCTGAGAATCGAATGGGACAATGTCTTGCTGTGAGGTGACAAATAAGGCATAATTGCATCACACAGCATCTAGGCTGTCAAAGCTAGTATGGGACTAGTGGCCCCCACATCCTGTATAACTGGATTTTGACCCAGGCTTAGCCATGCCTTCTGGCTTGAGCTCCACCTGGTATAAAACCAGCCCTGCTCAGTAGTGTGCATTAAAGGTAACTGTAACTTGTGTGGGGGCTGGTGCTTATTGGTGTGCATAGAAGGTAACTGTAACTTGTGTGGGGGCTGGTGCTCAGTGGTGTGCACAGAAAGTAACTGTAACTTGTGTGGGGGCTGGTGCTCAGTGGTGTGCATAGAAGGTAACTAACTTTTGTGGGGGGCTGGTGGTCAGTGGTGTGCATAGAAGGTAACTGTAACTTGTGTGGGGGCTAGGGCTACTGTAGTCACTGTTTCTCTAATTTTCCTTCACAAACCTCAGAGGTGTGAACATAAAGTTTCTATAGCTTGTGTGGTCATTATTTCTTTAGTGTAAATGCTGAACAATGTGTCTTAATGGGCTTAAATTAATTGATCATCTCTTGACAATTTGGGTTTTTGTCTAAGAAAACCTGCAATGGAAACAAAGTAATCCTGACTGTAGTTATGTATATGCATACAAAGTAACAGTTTGTTAGTCTTGACTTAGCCAGAATAACTATAGTTGTAGGTAAGACATCTGTCAGACTTAATTAATTAATGATATATTCTCATGTCTTGACATTATCTTTGTTAAGAATTTTTATAATTTAGCATCAACATTAAAAATGTTATTTCTAGTAAACTTTATATTTCTAATGCATTACAGTGATTGTGCTCTCTTGCCCATGCATTTTACACTAACATAAAACTCCTCTGAGACTCATAAGTATTGAAATTAAAACAGTACCATATGCTGATGATTTATTGGTAATGGTTTGGAAAGAAATTACCTCAGTTTTTGAAAAGACTGAAGTACTTAAACTCATTTGAGAAATTAACAAGTTACAGTATTAAAAAAATAATGTAAAATGTAATTAACTGCTGCTCGGTTTGAGGATCAAGTTAACATATACATATATGTGTGTGTGTGTGTGTGTGTGTGTGTGTGTGTGTGTGTGTGTGTGTGTGTGTGTGTGTGTATATATGTATATGTATATATATATATATATATATATATATATATATATATATATATATGTATATATATATACATATATATCCAACAGCAAAAAGAATGGAACCGGATAGGAGAGTGCTGTAAAAATTGTAAAATATTCAAACAGCAGCAAACAGCACATATTTCACACCCAGGGCAGAGTCTCTAAAAACTGATAGGTGTGGCAAGAAAACACAACCACTACCAGTTAACAAGGTCTCGAGTTGCTTCTTACATCCACTTTCTTCAAAAGCATTTTTTGTTTGCAAGCATATTTTCTATAAGTATCACCTTAAAACAGTTGACATCAATAGAGCTGAGCGTCCACTTCGGAATAATTTTAAAGCAGCTCCTATTTATTATAAAACCTCGTCAGAACATGTTAAAATAGTAAAACAAACACAAGAAGATAAGCGCTTTCAGGTTTCAAAGTCCACCCTTCATCAGATCTATACATAATGACCACTGTTCCTTGTTTAAAAAATACTTTGCTCCAATGAGGTGAAACTGCTAATTAACGCCAATTCCCTAATACATTGAACACACCTTTTTAAACTTCATTTCCTGAGTGCAAGTAGAATGAAACAGCACTGCAAGTTGATGTGCCCTTTCCCTTTGAGAAGTGCTAGACACACCTTCTTAGTCTTCGCTTCCTAAGTGCAGGTTGGATGGGAAATGTAGTATTAAGTCCCGGTTTTACATGTGCTTGTAGTTTCCCTATCTCAGCTCTATTGATGCCAACTGTTTTAAGGTGATGCTTATAAAAAATATGCTTGCAAACGAAAAGTGCTTTTGAAGAAAGTGGATGTAAGAAGCAACTCGAGACCTTGTTAACTGGTAGTGGTTGTGTTTTCTTGCCGCACCTATCAGTTTTTAGAGACTCTGCCCTGGATGTGAAATACGTGCTGTTTGCTGTTGTTTGATATATATATATATATATATATATATATATATATATATATATATATATATATATATATATCAAAACACACTCACACACACACACACACACACACACACACACACACATATATATATATATATATATATATATATATATATATATATATATACATACATACATATACACACGCATATACATATATAGGTTTACATTCATATGGAAGACTCGCACAACATTGATTCTGAACTGCACAAAGGCATATAATTGAAGGTTTTAAAAGCTGTATCTTAAAATGTTAAATACATTTTCATGAACAGGCCAGCAATCAAGGAGACTCAATCCTCACCACTGACTCCAGTTTGAGATGGTCACTAAGAGCAAAGATGGATTCACATCATATTTTCAGATGCAGCTCCCTGCATCAGGCACAGTTTTCCTTAAGAGCACACAGGGAACATGCTCCAAACCTGGGACTGGACTATCTTTCTCTCTCAAGGCCCAGACGAAACTCCACACTGACCACTTTGGAGGTCTGTGTCCCTGCTCCCAATAGCTGACACACACACTTGGAAATTTGAGTTTCACACACACAAAGATACCTGGGAAAAGTTCTCACCAATTTACTAGCTGTGCCCCTTTCTGCCCAGACTCTGATGTAATAATGCTGCCACCAGTCAGCTACACTAAGGCCCTTACAAAGGGTACCCAATTATACTGCATAAAATGAATACTAATACAAATGGTAGGGTGTGACTAAAGCAGCAAGGCTTTCAGGAGTGGCCACAGTGTCACTAAAACAAGTATACGTACTCTTGCTTGTTACGATGTTAAAAGTATTCTGTAAAGGACCAGCCACAATGAAAGGTATTAAAATATTTAATGATAAATAATACAACAGAAAGCAGGAGAATACTGAAAACAATAAAAACAGAGTTTCAACCACAGAGATATAAAAAATTATGCAGTTGTATACTTTATCACAGATGCAGAAAACAATACTAAACTATTTACACTAAATGTCCCTGATTGACTAAAGAATTATTGTTCCCTGACTACTTACTAAAGCAAGGCAAGCTGATGTGTGCTGAGTGCCTTACCACAGCAAAAGCCAGATGATGTCTCTTTCTGTCTGTGCAGATGTGTGAGATATATATCCTGTCAGTAATCTTTCTTCTCAGGTTCCAAAGTAACCAGATTCTGGTAGAGGATGACATCACCTCTGGTCACCTGACTCTGGTACAATACACACACAGAACTTTGTCAAGATTTGTGGCAGCATCTGAAAGGTATAACACAATTTGAAACGTTCCACCCTTCTAGGGTTCTCGATAAACATACACATTTGATCAGTTACAACACTACAACCTAATATACATGCATACATTCTTTCTGTTCAGCAAGACCTACTGTTGATCCATTTTTTAACCCAAGCAACTTTACAAATATATTTTTTAACTCAACCATCTGTACAAATCAGTGTGACATTCAAATAACATAAAATGCTTTACAAAACTCCAGCTAGCTATTCTGACATATGTGCACATGTACTGCCCTACTCCTTGGCACAGATGGCACTAACTCATAACATCTCACACACACACACACACACACACACACACACACACACACACATATATAAATATATACATGTATACATATACATGTGTGTGTGTACACGCACATATATATATATATATATATATATATATATATATACACACACACACACACAATATACATACACACACACACACATATATATATATATATATATATATATATATATATATATATATATATATATATATGTATATACACACACATATATCACACATATATACATATAGGTTTAAATTCATATGGCAGACTTGCACAACATCAGTTCTGAATTGCACGAAGGCATATAACTGAAGTGTTTAAAAGCTGTACCTTAAAATATTGAATGAATTTTAATGAACGGAGTGAGTCTGAGTTGTTTGCACTTGAGCAGTTGATGTTTTGAAGTTTGAAGTCTGATGGTGTGTTTATGAATGCACATGGGTCCATATCATGAATGGAGATTGCGATACAGCAAAGATCGGGAAATTCACCCCTTTCCTCACTGTAGTGCAATCTTGGAGTTGGTATATATATAATCAGCAGGGGGGTTGTGTGTATATATATATATATATATATATATATATATATATATATATATATATATATATATATATTGTGTACATACAGATATATATATGTGTGTGTGTATATATATATATATATATATATATATATATATATATATATATATATATACACACACACACACACACACACACACACACACACACACACACACACACACACACACATACTTGGGTCTGTGTCATAAAGATGAAACTTCATAACACTGAATGTCATAACTTTGAACTTATTTTACCGAGAACTCATGTCAATGAAAACTTTCTCCACAGGAAATATAACCTAAAATCATGGTTAATTGCTTCGCACTGAATTCATTAAAAGACTTAACAATGCAAGTTTGAAACTTTTGTTTTTAAAGCTCAGATTTGATTGTTTTTCTCTTTGCTTCCTGAATACATCAGCAGGGTTAGCTTTACCACTAACACAAATAACTGAGTGGTCTTCGTATTAAGCAAGCTAAGGCCAGAGCTGGAGCAGAATGGAAGGCCACCACTGTAAGACAGCTTTCACCACAGAAGCAGTTGCTGGTGGCCGTGCGAGAGTCATTGTTCTTTGATTAGATCCCTAATTTCAGCATGATATTACATCAAGAGAATATATTGATACTGTAATAAGGCCATCTTTTACATCAGAAATTATACCATTCCCCAGCTTTCTAAGTGAGTTAGTACCAAGGAACTGGATGCTGATCTAAAAATAAACAAACAAGTTAAATAGATAAATGGTTGAGCATGTAGATAGACAGACAGACATGATATAGAGGTAGATAGAGTAGACAGACATAGATAGACAGACAGAAGTGATAAACAGTTAGATAGATATTCAGACAGACATGATATACAGGTAGATGGAGTAGACAGACATATATAGACAGATAGATAGAAGTAATATACAGTTAGATAGATAGATAGATAGATAGATAGATAGATAGATAGATAGATAGATGGACAGATAAAATAATAAACAAAGGCAAGTTCAAGGAAACATCCTACCTCCATCTTCGAGTAACTGAACTAGATGCCTTATTAGTCAGCATGTCCTGCTCTCTTTAGCAACATTTTCAATATTTAAATGTCTTTTCATACTGATACAAACAAGCATATATAAGTTTGTAATGAAATATAACATTTAAATCTGTTTTCTTCAGTACTGGAACAGGAAAGTAATGATACTTGCATTGCAGTTCTCGTTCTACAGGTCAGCAGTGGGCAGATGCTCTTATTCAGACCCCCTTCAAAATCTTTAGTGCTCCAAAGCACTTCCTCTCCTTCCTGTACTGCCCAAAGGTCAGAAGTAAACACCAGGGTACAAATAGTGGCACAAGTGGTCGATGCATTTCAAGAGCATACGATTGGGTCTCACTAGGTGGGCTTAATAACAAATCACAACAACACTTACAGCAGACTCTGTCTTTGTTGAATGCTGCATACAGCCTTGTCAACAACTGAATAGCTGGTGACTAATAGTTTTCAAAAGGTTCCTTCAGCAAGAGATAAAGGAAATGGATGGCTATTAAGCTGTGTGACTCACAGGAGTTAAAGGCAGGAGGAGACAGAGAGAAAAGAGCCTGTTTGTTTCACGAGCTATGTCAGCTAGCTGTTTGAGTAGGACTCATGAATCACTTTGCTGTTGCTTTGTACTAGTACTTGGACACAGCATGAACAAATATAGCAAATGGATAAAATGCTTGCTGAACAAAATTGGTAGAAATTTGCTGCTATGTTACAAAATTATATGTCAGTCTATAAATAAAACAGTGTTTACTGCACGCACAGAGAGATGGTATGCAGATTAGCAAACACTTCCATTTCTATCTATACGTATGTGTGTATATTGCAGCCATGTCCTTGTATAAGTATGCATATAGATAAACAAGCTGGTGAGGAAGAGCTTATATCTGTAATTAATTAAGTAAATGACTGATCTTGCTTCTAGATGTATAGATTTATAGTAATTTCACCTGTCTGACTGACCTGGTATATGTAAAGAGCCTGTACTTCCAGTCTTACTGGCAGCTTCCGTGGCACACTGCATCATCTCAGATCGACATGCCGACACTTGAGGCCATTAACAATGCCATTTGAGAAAGTAGTACATGAGCATTTCATTTGAATTTCACTTGTTAGTCTTTGCTAGTTTCTTCTGATTAAATGATATGTAACAGCTAGAATGTAGCAATGTTAACAGGGCAGCGCTGAAATGTCACTTCATGTCTGTAAAGCAAGATACTCCAGTCCTGTCCACCCAGACGTCTGAGCAAAAAGATGATGCTCATCAAATTATTTTTAGTCTTCTTTCAACCCAGTTTGTTCAACACTTCTTGGACATGTCTACAAACTGACACTATTGTTTTGTGACAGGTGAAACATTCATAGCAATAAACAGGAATGGATACAGTATGTTTGGCTGCTACCAGAATAAAAAAAAAACAAATATTGTGGCAGGGGTGAAATGGACAGCAAGACACCACACCCCAAAGCTGGGGGAATCATCCTGTTTACCCTGTACTTTATATATCATACTATGTGGTCACATGACTTCAACGCAGGTGGTATAATTTCACTGGTCGGACATTAGTTTGTTGCATCACAGTAAAATATCAAAATATAGATGGGTAGATGGGAAAGTATTTACAGTATTACTGAGAGAACGAGATGGGCTGATAGCAAGACTGTTTATTTCCCACTTTGAAACTGACCTGTGTTTTTGAAGGTCCCAATGGGAGATGAAAATATTCAATACATTAAGGACTGTTGTCATTCTCTCTCAAGGGAGAACAAACCCAGAGCGTGATGTTTGTGTCTGGGGATACTATATGATGTTATGTCATCAGATGAGGAGGGGGCATCTGCCAGTAGCATCAGATTATGTCTGTAAAAATGCATGAAACACTTGGATACCAATTCTCCATTTAGCTTTGAATAATTTATAGTGCTTTAAAACTAAGCACTTTTCCTAAAATGTTAAATAATAATTATACAATGACTGACCATTAACATTCTAAAATGAGCCCGTTGATTGGCCAGCCCAACCAGCGTGCCCGTTTTAAATCTGAGAATATATCAACGGAAAAAGGTCCGGTCGCCGTTTCCGTTGGTATATTCTTTAATTTTAACTTTTTTTTCAACAAAAATAAAAACAAAATTTGTTGTCCGGACTCCGGACATACGAGAGAGAGACATCATGCAGAAAATACAAGAGAAATCAGGTACTTTGTTTAAAACTAAAGAAATGTACCTGATTTCCCATGTATTTCCTCCATTCTGTCTCTCTCCTACCCTAAACTTCCCAAACTTTTTTTTATTTTAATTAAAAAAAAAAAAAAAAAAAGAAAGGAAGAGCAGAGCAACGGAGATCTTCTTTTCTCCGTTGCTTACTTTCCCGAGCACTGATGAACTGGGTATGTGTTGGAACACAAGTCCCATAAGCATGCGCAGTACATAAACACAAGGAAGCAGTATACCACCAGCCGTGGAAGAACAGTAATGTGCCATTATATAAAGACATTATTTAAGAAAAGTAAGTATTTTTTTTCTTAAATAATGTCATTGTATAATAGCAATAACCGACTCCATGGTTGTGGTATATTGAAATTTACACCACCAGCCTCTTCCTGCACGTAGGTGTTGCACGGCCCCAAGGAAAGCATACCAAAAAACAAACAAACGGAGCCAGCAAACAGTGATCAATAATTCTGTATTAAATTATTAGCATCATTGAAATTTACCCACGGTTGGCTTTATTTAATCACTCGGGCTTCGCCCTTGTGATTAAACCACGCTGACCTTGGGTAAATCTTCAATATACCACACCGATGTTGTCAGTTATTGCTATAATAAACTGCAGCTACAACAATAGCAGCATCAATAACATATGGTAAATGCATTAATCAAGTTACAAAAAGAAGCTTCACATTGTAGATGCCTTAAAATCTCTTTTGGGAAACAAGTGGAATTTTCTAAAAAGATGGTATTTAAGAAACACCATAAAGAAGGCCTCAGTCTCACAGATCTTTGTTTAATAATTATCATCTGACAACTCACATGGGTAGATTGAGCTGAAAAGTCCTTTTCCAGCAGAGTCCTGAGGATAAAAGTTCCAAAAATGTCAAAAGTAATATAAAATAGTACACCATATAGGTACATTTGTCATTATGCTAAAAACAGATAAGCTGTTTTTCTCATGACACGTAAAACATTATTGCAGACATCTTGTACAGTGCGTTTACATAACTCTTGTGCCTTAGGCACAATTAACATATATTTACATATGAGCCAAGTAAAAGTTAAAAGTGATTATGGGCTTTAAAGGTGAGTCTAATCAGAGAAAGGAAAGTTGGTGATAAAGAGTTATGATACGAGTGCAAAGTAGTCATTGTTAAGAGGGACAGTAAAACACATTACTTACTATGTGGAAATAGCAAAGAAGAGAGTAGAACTGTGTTTATTTGGGCAATTTTGGAAGTTAGTTGGTGCTGTGTTTCTAGCCGTTGCAGGTACAGACTTTGACAAATTCCAAGTAGATTTTTAATCTTATGAGAAACAGTTTTAGATTTTTCTGCTCTCATTTCCAGAGGGATAGTGTTCCAGAGTTTTGCATTGTCCACTGAGTACAGAGAGTGGTCATAAGTATCCATTGTAGCCTTGTGTAATATGTTGTGGCATTGCTAGTATATTCTGAAGCTGTAGCCTTGGAAGGTGCTGTATTGTTGTGCAATTTTGTGTGTTGTTTTGAAGGTCAGTAGCAGATCTAGATGAACATTTGAAAGATGCCTCTGGGCACATTCTTGGAACTGCTAAAAGCCCCGTATCTGATCTGACTAGGTGAAACAAGAGTGTAGGGCAGTAATGATTCTTTAACATGCAGAGAAGCCAGGTTGTGTGCAGCCTGAAATAGTAATAATATATTTAAAAAAGCTACAGTTGACTGCCAGTGCAAATATACTGCAAAACAAAACGGATGTGATTGAACAAGGAAGTGCCAGTTAAAATCCTGCCTGTAGATTTTTGCACACACACTTTAAACAAGCAATGTTATCATCATCATCAACAGAAAGCCCAAGGAAGAGAGCATTGCAGTATTCATAGTGGTATAAAACTGCAGGTGGATCCAAAGATGGAGTCAGATATCGAGACAATGTTTCTTTGATGAAAATAAGATAATTTGACAAAGATCATCATTTAGTCCTTTGATGAGAGAACAACTCCTAGATTTTGCACTTTTGTAATATACTTCGGCCTAGTATTCCCGTCAGAGATGAGGGGAAACAGTGCAGAACATATATGATTGTCATAGAATTCATAAGCATGTCCTCCGCCTTCAAGGGGTTTAGTTAAAGAAGGTTCTTATTTATCCAACAAAGAAAGAATCCAAACAGACTTCTAAGGTAGTAAAATCAGGAATACACACTCCTGAGGTGAGGGATCTGTGCTGTAGTAGTGCTGAGCATGGGTACCTTGCATGACCTTCACCATTAATAGCATATATATATATATATATATATATATATATATATATATATATATATATATAGTAAATGACAAGGGAGTCAAAATAAAACCCTCAGGCACTTCAAATTCAGTGGGAGGCTGTCAAAGGAGATAATGGCAGCAAGAAACCAATGACAGTATCCTGATAGCTACGATAAAAAAGAAAAAACACAGTGAATGAGAAGTTGGTTAATTGGGATCCTTTAATCCATGGAATCAGAAGCAACTAAGAGATGAATTAGAAGCAAAAAGGAATATAACTTTTGATCCCTCACAGTTAACTTTTACTTTATTCTCCATATAAGAGCAGTTTCACTGATAGACCTAGGTCTTAAAACCAGAATCACAAAGATTGTGAAGTTCATGAGAATTAATACAGGAATACAACTATATGCTAATTGCCATCTCAGTAACTTTATGAATAAAAGTTAAGTAAGAGAGACAGTGATGGTTTTTCATATCGACAAAAGGCATCTTGAGCATGGCAGTAATTAATGTCTCTATTAAATTATTTTTAACCCATCCTCAGAGATGATCACAGAAACTGAAAAATATCTGGGCCTGGACATTCCTGAAGGATGCAGTCAGCCTGGTAGGCCTCAGTCCAATCCATAATACAAGTAACATGTAGTCAACACACACCTCTGCTGCATATCAAGAAGCTCTTATTAAAACAGTTAAGCACTTTAATCAGTGGTCAGAATTACAGCTTCATGATCTGCTGAAGCAGAATGTGTCGACTACTTGTTACTGGTTTTTGTAATTACATCACCATTCAACTGTGGCTTCTTGGTTTAGTCCATAATTCTACATTTGACCTCAAGGAGAGACATGCCTTCTTCCACTTACATTATGTCACCTATATAGTTCATAGAGGCCTTGTTCAGATTATCACACCTAAACTGTAACTGGCATCAGCCGTACATGCTCTGGACTGAGATCCATCAATGCCCACTGAGTGCCACAAGAAGTCCAGAATTTTCAGTGCTCTTTACTAAAAGCAAGGAGTTAAACCACCACTTGAGATTTTCTTAAATCTCTTTAAGGAACTAGCCAAATCAATAGTGGTACTGATAGGGAAACATGGATTGGGTATTTGACTTTCTTCTTCTGCAATCCCAGAGTGAACAATCACAGCTTGAATATCAGGTTCAGAGAATGTCCATGAAGACTTACAGCAGAGAAAACCTATTAAACAAAGTCAGTATGCTTCATTATAAGGAGACATTTTCTCACCCGTGATTTTGGTTTGTAATTGACCGAGACATTGAATTACCAAACTGATCTATTTAGAAGACTCTCATTTTGAGTCCATGAGAGATCAGCAGTTGCCTGCAGAATGGGTCCCTAAATAAGTGACAGTATAGGGGATTAGAAGAAAACTGTCATTTGCACCTGTTGTGTGGCATACTCAAAGGAAATGATCATCTGCCAGAACTCATCTGCGGTATCGTGCAATGTTAACACCTGTTTATGAAATAGACTGTGCAATAGTACAGATCTTGCTAAAAAAGGTTTTTTAATGACTGCCCTGAAAATTTCAGACCAAAATTTCATAAAGTTTATGAGTTATAACCCTGCACAGCTGTCAACTAGTTAAAAGAGATGGGGAACTATTTTACAGTGAAGGACACACACACACACACACACACACACACACACACACACACACACACAACACATATATATATATATATATATATATATATATATATATATAAAATACAGGCATCCATTTTATAATTGTAATAAAGCACTTGGAGGTGTAGTACAAGTACTAATGCATGCCCAGGAATTGTAAGGTACTCACCATTTCAGTTTGTGTTTCTCAGCATTCCTGGATAAGAAGTAATATCTGACAAGACCACATAAGGGAATAGTCAGCAAGGTTCCTCCTAGCTAAAAAAACAACACTGGGATCAACTCAGAGATAGCAAAGGCATCCTTTGTACAGCAAAAACCACTTCTTGCTCAAAAGCTTCAAGCAGTAGTTAGAAAAGACTTTAAAGTTAACAGACACTAGATGGGAGGCCCTGAAGTTGACTGGAGTGAAAGCACAGGAGTTTAAAGAAATACTCATAGTCTAGCACCTCAGGAAGGAGGTGAAAAGGGTGGAATCCAAGAAGAATGGCAGCACCTCAAAACAGCATGTGTGAAGACAATATGACAAACACTTAAGCTAGTATGGAAATAAGGTACATAGAAAAATTGGTGTTGGACTGCAGAAGTCAAGGAAGTTATCAAAAGAAAGAAGGACTGCAGGAAGAACTAGGAGATAGAAAATACAGATTATGCTAAGAGGAAATACTAAATTGTTAAGAAAGAGGCTAAGCTAGTAGGCACAATGACAAACAGCAAGATGTCAGATAAAAATCTGCTGGCTTGTGGAAGGTCACTCAACAGATGGCCCAAAGAAGACCTACTGGGTTACAAGAAAACAACACAAATATAAAGGAGATAGTTGTCAAATACCATTCATAAGGAGTGCAGGCAAAAATTTGCTCACAAATGTGGAAGAAATCTGGGGCAGATGGATTCAGCACTTCAGGAAGCTTCTGACTGAAGAAAAGTTCACAGAAGCTAAATTGCCACTTGTACAGCCAAGGAAGGAGAATCCACCATAGAAGAAGTATGACATTCACCAAGAAAAATGAAGTCATGGAAAGTGACAGGCTCAGATGACGTCACCATAGATCTGGTGAGGATGTTGGGTGGTTTAGGAGAGACTAGAAGTCTGTCCCAGACAACTGCAGCATAAGCATTTTAGTGCCAGTGTGCAAAAACAAAGGGGGCATTCAAGACAGAGAGTAATATGTAAGGATCAAACTGCATGGAAGTGTGGCAAGGGGTGATTGATAAATGAATACACAGAGTATTTGAAATTAAGATGTGAGATGAGCAGTTCAGATTCACATCAGGATGCAGTATAACTGGCCCAGTGTTTACACTGAGGCAGATAGTAAAAAAGAAGGTGGAAATGAAGAAAGAGTCCAAATGGGCATTCCTAGACTTAGAAAAAACATGTGACAGGGTCCTAAGAAAGAGAATATGGCAGTCCTGCAATGGTTTGGAGTTCCAGAAACATTGGTAGAATGAGTGCAGTCTGTTTGCATGTACCCAATTCCATGAGTATGAACAGTGTTCAAACTCACAGAGGGGAAGGGGTGTGCATCAGATTCAGCTCTGAGCCCACTGCTGTTCCTGCTGGTGATGGACAACATTAGTAAACAGGTCAGTGTGAACAGATCAACAAAACTATTTTATGTAAATGATATAGCATTATAATAAGACTCTGAACAGGAACTTCAGCAAATGATGGCATGGGGGGGGGGCAGATATTAATACAGTAAAAACAGCGGCCATAGCAGAAATTAGGGGAAATCCAAGAAGCCAGCTTTATAGATAGAAAAATATTAGTGGGACAGGCTAATAGCTTCAAGTATCAGGAAGGTATGGCTGAGGAAAAGGAAGTCTGAATGAGGTGGTCAAAGTTAGAATCAGAGGCACTGCTGCCATCCGGTACAAAATGTCAGGGACAGTATATGACCAAAGAATGCCCAAGAAGCTGAGGAGTAAGATGCATAAAACAGTGGTATGATCAGTGTTTCTGTAGTGCAAACAAACCTGGGCAGTGAAGGCAGAGCAGCTGTGGAAGCTTGAAGATGGAGAATTCTGTTTTATTTTACTTTGCTTTTGTTTTACCAGGTTTGTCTGGCAGTGTTTACTCAAAAAAACCCTTTTCATTGAAGGCCCAGGAAGAAACATTGCAATGTTTTACAAATGTTTTTAAACAGGCATTAAGTAATATATATTAGCAATTACACAGTCATTTGCTAATTAGATTACATTCATATTAATAAAGTCAGCTATTACAGTAACATTGAAAAGGTGTATTACTGGGTTTGTCAAATAGTAAATCATGTGGTTGGTGGTTAGAAATTAAAAACATGGAGGCAAGGAAAGTAACTAGGTAGATCAGAAAATGTTAATATTGTGGTTAAGAGGTGAGGTATGAAGCAGGTTCATAGATAATTATATATACGGCCATCATAATGTCATGTTAGAAGCACAGAGGTGGGGATGAGCAGTGTGACAAAACAATATATATGGCTGGGAGATGCTAGTAAAACTAGTCATATATTAATGAAGACTATTTCTGGGGCATAGAATTCTGAGTGAAGAGAAATGGCTTGATGATATGGCAAGCTGAAAACAACAGTGGTGTTTATCCTAATTTTTACTGGAAATGCTCACCCAGACTCTGCCACAACTTGCTGTGAGGAAAGGTTAGTTTGCTTTTACTTTCTTGCATTTTGTATTGCTTTATTGCCGCCTTCTATTTTGTATACTGCAATTTGTTTTCTTTACACTGTGTTATACTTGTATTCTGCTTTTAATCGCATATTAATACTTGGAAAGAGACCACAGCTGTCTCTCTTGTGAGTCACACAGAAATTTTAACCACCCCCCCACCCTGTTGCTGTTCTATTCTTAAACAAAACTGTCTTTCTAGTTGCCTGCCCCTTATGTTAATTTGACCACATATCTCATTCCCTCTCCCCTTTCACTGGCTGTTGTGAGTAAGCACAAAATTATCATTTTTGTGAAATCACTCCCCTTCAGCTATTTAAATGTATTGTCCATCCCACTGTATTCCATTGAACCAGAATACAAAAGTGCCCACCCTTTTCAATCTATCTTGCTCTTTTAAAATTAGTGGCTCTCCACTTAGACAGCTACAGCTTAAGTTACCCACTTTTTCATGTCTAACTGCTTAGTGCACACAGCAGTGCTTAGGATATTAACCCATTTTTTTCATCTTACCTTTAAACATCTATTACAAGACCACCATTTATTGGAGAGCCCACATTCCGTCTCTCAGTAGTTATCTTGGCATTAGTGCTTCTGTTTTCTCCAGGTGAGAGAAGGAGCACAGGGACATTATTTTCTGGAGACTGCTGATCACCAGAAAGGCCAATAAACTGCTTCATAGGTGACAGCTTGGAATTTGTGCATATATTCTACTCCTGGTAAGAGAAGGAGCAGAGTATATTCATTCCTGACTCTATCTGGTTGGGCAGTAATTGTGCTTGATATTTCTGATTGGTCTGGTTGCTGCTCAAGGTCTCTACCAGAAAAAGGCTACAACAAATCTACAGACCCTTGCATTGTCTGGGACAAGACTGTTTATCGCCAAACAGGCTGTGGCCTACTTCTCATCTTGGGATTGGTGCTAATGTTTTGCTTCTGGTGAGAGAAGAAGCAAAGGGGCATTGTATACCAGCAGATTGAAGCTATGGTGAGACCAGCACTAGTAGTAGCCAGGCAGTAGCCATTCATGTGACTCCCCTCTTTTCATCATTCTTGACAAGCTAATTCTTTGTTCTCAGTAAGTACTGCTTGATTTGTTAATAACTTCAGAATATCTGCCCAAATACTTCATCTTTATATTTTCAGGGTGTATACATTAGTTTCCCCTCAAGTGTTTGGCAGTGCCTTGTAAGGACACATACACCTTGAGTGACATTTTTCCAGTAAAAGCACAATTGAAACTTCACTGATACCTAGTTGCACACAGGACAAGTAGTTTGCAGTGACAAGCACTGTCCCCAGAGTTGCAAACCATATACTCTTGACATTGTTTTGTATACTCACTCCAACTGTCTAATCAATAACAAAGGATCTGTTGCCATTGATATGAACTTTCCCACTATCTCCGTTACCAGTTCAGTGGCTATGGGCATCCTGATGCAATGGAAAAGTGCCTCATGTTTACTGACAACTAGTTAATTCTTAAGCAAACTAATATGGTATGTGAGAGATATATTTATACAATGGCACTGGAGGCAAAGCTTTCATATAGAAGTTCTCCTAATGTCAATAAGGTTGTTAGCAGTACACATGCTGCACCCATAACACACAATTCAAAGTAGACATATAGACCTACATATGCTGAGGCACTTAAATGTAACCTTCCTAAACTCCAGAGACCTCCTAGATGAAGTACACACAACAAACACCCTCAGCAGCTCCAAATGCACTCTTTCAAAACAACACCCACATCAGTGCATACAGCCACATCTCATGGGGCCTCTACTTCTAAGCCTGTAATGCAAGCCACCACACAATCCAACATTCTGATCATTGGAGACTCCATCGTGAGACATACTGATGTCCCTTTCACCAGGCTTAGTAAGGAGAAAGTCACAGTCATTTGCTTATCAGGGGCTAGGATCTGCCACATTATGTATGTACTCAGGTCATTGGCCCACAAGTACCAGTATGACTCAATCATAGTCCATGTGGGAGTAAATCACCTGAGACTCACCTCCCCAGACTTTATGAAGAGAGACATAGTGGAGCTCTCAGAATGTATCTCAGGCTTGCATGAGCCTAGTATTAAGCAGCATTTTAATTCCCCAAGGATGATGCCACAATATGAACAAAAGATGACTGACTAGATTATTGACTTTAATAATTGGCTTAGTTGCTGGCATCATTCTAAAGGAGTGCAATATTTGTCAGCATGGAAGGAGATGGTCAACAGACCGTGCTGCTTTACCAGATGGTCTGCACCTCTCCCCTCTAGGCTTTTAAATATTAGCTAAACATTGTCTTCCCCATAGTGCCTTTTTTAGGCAATGCCAAACTGAAATTACTTCTGACATTGGAAATTAAAAATAAGAAAATCTAAAGTTATTACTGCTCAATGCTAGGACTCTAAACAAAAAACTCCACTCCCTAGAAGCCCTCTTTACCCTAAAGAATGCTGACATCTGTGTGGTCACTGAGACATGGTTTAAAGCCATGCTGAGCACACCAACATTGCAAGGTTATAATGCCTTCCACACATTTAGACCAGCTACTACTCAGACAGGTACTAAAGGTGGAGGTGTCTTGATTTACATCAGAAATAAATATACCTCAAGGCTGATCAAACAAGACAATCCACTTGAGCTGCTCCATGTTCAAATCACCATAGGGAAAATCCAATAACACTTCCTTGCAAGCTATATGTCCCCCTCTATGACCCAGGAAACCCATACCATGTATTTAAACTTATTGGAAACACTCACCATCCAACCCAAGACCATATTCGTGGGCAGCTTTAATTATCCCACTATTAACTGGGAATTCTATATGACACCAAATGTACAGGCACAAAGAGTCCTGGATTTTGTAAACACAAACTCTCTGGACCAGATTGTCAATACACCAACCAAGGCTGCAACCATACTGGATCTGGTGCTCACTATTACTGGAGAGTGCTGCACACCCCTACTGTAATGTCTTCCCTGGTAACATCTGAACACAAAATGGTCTCCTTTGAAATAAAAATAAAACCTGGACCCCTCCCCCCGCAGCTAAACCTGGAATATTCAAGAACTGCTCTAAAGCTAACTTCCTGTTATTAAGTGATAACCTGGCAAAATTTCAAGCCCCCTTAAACCCTGAGAGCACTGCTGCTTATGCAGAACTGTTCACAGAAACCCTGTACAAGCATGATAATAGCTGCATAGATGCAACTGTACCCACCAGGAAGAAGTACAGAACTAACTCAAAAAAACAAGCCACCCTGGTGGAATCACAAAATCAATGGGCTGTATAACAGAAGGAAGAAAATCATGGCAAAACATAGAAAGTCCAGCACCTAGTAGGATAAAATCATACTCACCAAAGTAAACAAACAACTCAGAGGACAAATAGTCTACCAAAGCCAACTTTTAGTTAAATTTGGCCTCCCAGGCCAGGGACAAACACAAGCATTCTTTAGCTATGTCCGCAACCTCAAAGGCAGTACACAATTGCATGCAGAGCTCATTGTAAATGGAGCCACCTATACTTAGCCAGAAGATATAGCAAACCTACTGGCTGATAAATTCAGCTCCAAGTTTACCCCTCTCCCTCTCATCCTTCCCTCAGGAAATGCCATCAAATACAACTCTACCTGCTGTCACTGGGGAACAGGTCATTAATGCTCTCTTTAAGGCCAAGAACATGGCATCAGTGGGCCCAGACAGTATCCCAGCATGCCTTTGAAATAGCATGAAACATGAATTTGCAGGCCATCTGGAACAGCTGTTTAACTGTAACGTCCAAACAGGCTTCGTGCCTCATGAATGGAGAACAGCAACAGTCATCCCTCTGCACAAAGGTAGGTCATCTACAGACCCTGGAAACTACAGACCCATAAGTCTCACTGGTCTTAAATGTAAAGCTGTGGAAAGAATTATCATGGAAATGATTAATAGTGATAGAGTAAACCTCCAGACACTGGACCAAACTCAGTTTGGTTTTGTCAATGGCAGGCCATGCCTACCCAACCTGGTGGACTTCTTTGAGAAGGTTATCAAAGCAGTGGATGAGTGCAAAATGGTTCATACTGTCTACTTTGACCTGTCCAAGGCATTTGACTCAATACCCCACTCGGGCATTGTTGGCAAACTCAAGAGGTTAGGTACAAATCCATATGTCACCTGGTGGATAGGCAACTGGCTCACAGACAGGACTCAGGAAGTTAGAATTGGGGAGTTCACCTCTTCAAAGAGCCCAGTCACAAATGGAGTACATCAGGGATCAGTCCTTGGACAGCTGCTTTTCATCATTTACTTCTCTGAAGTCAAGGCCAGTGTCAGTGGTCTCTGGCCAACTGAATTTCCAGTTGATTGCAAATTAGAGGCTGTCATTGAATCCCACACTGACACAACTGTTCTCCAGCAAGGGCTGACACAGACAAACGACTGGTGTCAGAGCCACGGACTAAAGCTAAATGCCGAGAAATGCATAATAGTATCCAATGAGAAGTCATCCACCCCAGGTAACTATCATATTGACAACACACCCCTTACAGTTGACCCAGTAGGCAGGGATTTAGGGACACACACAGACAGTAATCTAGACTTTGACCATCACTTGTCTATAGTAGTGAGGAAATCATTCTATGTTGCGCAACTTATAAGCAAAGGTATGCTACCCGAGTCCAAAGAAGTCATTGTTCCACTGTATTCAGCATTCATCAGACCTATCATTGAGTGCAATGCCCCCTTTGGTATGTACCTAAACAGGCATATCCAGCAAGTGGACTGTCCATGGATGTTCCTCACTAAAAGAATACAGGGCGTAAGTAAAATGTCCTATGCAGGACGCCTCAAGGCCTTATCCCTGTATTCTGTCTCCTACAGGCTTTTGAGGTGAGATCTATGCCTGGCATACAGGGCATTGTCAGACTCCAATATGATGGACCTCCTCTATATCCACAAAACAAACAACACCAGAATTACCCATTCTAAAGACTTAAACCTTGCCAGTGATATAAATAGGATCTGCTAGAGAGACAGGTATGCATCCCAGAGACTACCCTGTCTCTGAAACAGGCTCACTGTCTATGTGAAGCAGAGTTCCTCCTTAACCCAATTCAAGTGCAACTTGGACAAGTGGACGGGGAACAGAAAAGTCATCCCTGGTTTGGCACCTATGTCTGTAATGGACACAGGCAGCCTGTTAATAGTTTATCTCCCTGACCCCTGCTTGTAAATGTTTAATCTCCCAAGCACCTGCTTACAATTACTAAGGGTACCAGATCTTGTCAGAGATTCGGTATGCATGCTAGGCTTTAAAGGCCCTTGTGGTAGTTAGCCTAGCAAACACCTATGAACATATAAGATATACAAGAGCAAATCCATTGATTTGATAGGTGAAGATATAGTTGTGGTTTAAATGAGTTTGCATTCTGACTGGATTTCATTGGTAGTGGGATGTGGTTCCATAATTGTTTAAGTATACTTTGAATATAAAGAGTCACCTCAAGTATTAGACAGTTTGGTTATAATGATTAGTAATTTTACTAGAGAGCATAAAGGTCTATTGGGAGAGTAGTGTCGTATTTCACTGTTAAGGATTGGGCAATTTTTTGGCTTATAGAGAATTCAGGGTATTCTAGCTAGCTGAGAAAGAGCTATGTGATGTGGTCATTTTAGCCAGTTTAATTTTCTGTGGACTAAGCACTGGTGTGTTCTCATGTTATATTTTACTGCAAATTTGGCTATTTTATTATAATATTGCTCAGGCTAGACACTTGGGAGACTTAAAAGATAGTGAAGACTGGGACAGCATAGAGGAGAGATGACAGTAAGAAGGTAGAGGAATGAGCAAGTCACTTAACTAAACTACACTCTCCAACCAGGGCATTTCACCCCCCCCACCCCCACACACAGACACACACACATTCTTAAAATGCTCACTCATAGATGTAAAAAGAAAAGTTCCAAGCTCAAGTAAAGTAAATGCACTCTTTGGTGTGGTGGTGTACCTGCAAAGTAAATTCATCAAAGCTTCACAGCCTGCCTTGTGACATTAAATCTCATGTCAGTTGTGCATGTGTGAAAGCTGCAAGATGCGAGCAAAGCAGGTTTTCTTTATAACAGTACCCTACAGCTGCAGAATGAGGATGAATGATGTAAGCAGGTTTCTTCAGCAGTTTCCTGGACAATCAACTTTCTTTTTTTGTAATTAATCTGTTGTGCCTGGGCCCCCCCAGCCAGTTCCATTTCCTAGGCAGTTGCCTAGTGCTGGATGCACCCTGAAACAGTGTTAATGTTTTCGACTAGTGGTGTGTAACTTCTGACTGATTAGCTAACTAACTAGATTCAGTACTGATGTTAGTCTCCAAGTCTATTTTCCTGTTGGCTGTTCTTTGTTCTTGTTATGATGATACAATTACATGTTTACAACTGAGGACTGAGTAGGGACTGTTGTGTAGTTTTATTTATTTCTTTACTTTATTTAAATTTGTGGTTTGATGGGGCTGGTCCAGAGACCCTTTTCAGCCACAACCCGGGCCATTATGGCAAAGACAAAGTAAATAGAAAATCAGCTACAGCATAAGCAGCAATACATGCATACAATGACATTTTTAAAGAAGCTGATAATTTTAGCTCATAATACAATGAAAGAGAGAGAAGTAGTGCGTGATGATTTTCTTTTGTATGACTTACATTTCAGTAGCTGATTAGGAGAAGAGGTGCAGTTTTACATTTTCAACACAGCTTCTAGACAGCCAAACATTGTTTTTTCTCATTTTTTGAATAGTTTGCAGTTTGTTAGTCAAAATAATGATAAATATTTGTATAAAGTTATAAGTATAAATATTTCCATAAGTCCATCCTGTCAAGAATATCTTAACACCTCAGTCAAAAAGGCCTTCAAAAGAAATAATAACAAAATTGCTTCAATCACATCCAAAAGTTTATTAAAACTGCATTAAATATCTCATGGCATAGTGGCTTAACCTTTCAGGAGGTTATAGGAGTCTGAATGGAGAGATGAGGGATACGAATGGAAAGATGATAAGTCAGCAAGCAGAGAAGAGTAGTATTGCTGGAGCTGAATTCATCCTCAGGTCTTGATGAGTACCTTCACAAGGTGGAGCCTGTTTTTCACAAAATCTCACCAAGATGACACTGATATATAATTTTATACTGCATATATCGTGGACAGAAGTAGGTTATAAATTAAGAAAAACATACCTGGGTGCACAAGAACCAGGATAAAAAAGTGCCCAATCCTGGCAGGCGCATTGGTGCCAGAACTGAAAAAAATGACAGTGTTGAATCCCCAAGATACAGAAACATTCTTACAATGGTGGTAGGCCAGGCCCAGGAGGGAGGATGGCCCCCTTCTTATAGAACGAAGTAGTAGTCCACAAAAATCACAAAAAATGATAGGAAGAGCCATAAAGACAGAAGAGCGAACTGTTGAGGATAAGAAAGAAATTACGTATTGTTACTATTATGCAAGAAGCCCAGAATGCCCAGACAGAAGATATACAAAAAGATTTAGAGAGAAATTAGAGGAAAGAAAAATACTTCCATAAGAAAAACTGTCAGAAGCTTCAAAAAAAATCTGTGTTCATTAATACAACAGAGCTGCAAAAAACATTATATAGACCAAGAAAACTTTGGCCATTTGGAAAAAGGAGAGAGGAAGTGCGAAAATATAAAGAACAAAATCAAGAGACATTTGAAAGGCATAAAAAAGAAATATGGACATGGGAAGGAAAGGGAGATCTGATATGGTGCAATATTTATAGAAAAGAGAAAGCCAAATTAATCAGCACAAAAAAGGCAATCCCAAAGTTATTTGAAGAGAAATACAGGCAAAGGCATCCAGATATGGAAAATTATACAATAAAAGAATTAAGATCACAAAGAGGGAATGTAAAACAGAAGATTAGTAAAGTAGAAGTTAAAAAATAGAAGTTGACATTATGGAATACTTGCAAAATGAAGGATTTAGTGTAGAAAGTCTAACAAAGGTGATATCACAGTATGATGGACCAACGAGTCCCCAAAGTAAGGAGAAACAGGAGACATCTGCAGAAGAAATATGGACATGGGAAAGAAAAAAACAGATTTAATATGTTGTAGTATATCTGTGCAAAGGAGAAAGAAAAACTAATATAAAAAGAGCAGCACCAAAGATATTTGAAGAGAAATACAAGAAAAGGCATCCAGACATGGAAAATTTTACAATACAAAAAAATCGGTAAATACAAAATGAAGACTCCAGCAAAGCTAGAACTTACACTGAGTGACCTCCCAAACCTCTTGTATCAGAGGCACATGGGATATATGAAAATGATCCTTAGGAACATCAGGTGTTTCAGCTAATTGGCAATTCTGAATGCCCATGACTTGTTTTGTCATTTTAATGGACAATGTCAGGCCTTTTGTCCATTAAAATGACAAAACAAGTCATGGGCATTCAGAATCGCGAAATAGCTGAAACACCTGATGTTCCTAAGGATCATTTGCATATATCCCATGTGCCTCTGATACAAGAGGTTTGGGAGGTCACTCAGTGGAGGTTCTAGGTTTTCCGGAGTTTTCATTTTGTATTTACTGATTGGTTTTTCAGTGACCTTCTCACTCATTGTTTTACAATACAAAAAATATGAAAACAGAGAGGAAAAGTAGAAAAGATCAGTAATGGAGAAGTTAAGGAAATAGAAACTGAGGTTATAAACTACCTGCGAAGTGAGGGATTTAGTGCAGACAATCTAACTCAGATAACATCACAGCAGAAAAGACCAGTGGATCCCCAAATTACGGAGACAGCAGTGGAGTGGGAAACATCTTATCATTTGCCATATGAAGATACTTTCGAGCCTTCCAAAGGAAACCAGTACATACATTCAGGTGGAGTTGCACAGCAAGTGAAGGAACAGGAAAATGTGGCAACTCTGACGCAGTCAATGTTGTGGAGTGACAGGCCAGTGAGCTCCCATATGAAAGAGCAACTGATGACACAGGATGAAACTGAAGAGAATGGGCACAGGAAGATGCTCTAGAACTTTCTATAGAATGCCCGCAGGAAATGGAGAAAAAAGAATGCATCCTCAGTTTCGAAGAAAATGATCTAAGAGAAGAGTTGCTTGATTTAATAGAGATGGACAGTCATATTAAGATCAATGAAAGAAATAGACTACAGAAAGTCAATAAAACCCAAAAAGTTAGACATCTGATAACACAAATGAACACAGTAATTAAGACTGTCCATAGAGATTCATGCAATATAACATAAATAAATAGGATATATTGCAGCTAAATTAATATCTGGTAAAGTTTTACCACAAAAACACAGGATAGTAAGGGAAAGGAAGGGGAGAAACTAAATGCCCTCATGGAAGCATCAAATAGAGAAAACTATAAAACAACTAAGATAAAAAGTGTCACTGTTAGAAGACCATAGAAGAGGGAAGAGATCAACAAAAATACTCAGAAAGACATAATAAAAGCAATGCACAGTATCAGAACAGATCAGGATCTATTGAGCACTGTCGCAAATAATAAACTAAAAATATCAGCACAGGCAGAAAAACTCAGAAGATATGCAGATAAATATAAAGGAAAAGTACTAAATAAGCAATTTATTGATGACACAAAAAAGTTTTATGGAGAATTGGGAAACAAGGCAAAAGGAATTGAAACACCACCAAAAAAATAAGAAAGATATTTTTTGGAGAAATATCTGTGAAGATCCTGTGGAACATAACAAAGATGCCAAATGGATAGAAGAATAAAAGAAAGAATAAGAAGTTCAAATGTACAGGACATGGAATGAGATGAAATAATGACCAGAGAGACTAAACAAAGTTTAGAAAAGCTCCTAAATGTAAAACCCCAGGCCCAGATGCAGTACCTAACGTCTGGCTAAAAGTATTAATATCTTTACATGAAGATTTAGCCAAGAGTAAGAACTATTTATATGCGCACCCCGAACAGACACCAGCCTGGTTAACAACAGGAAAAGCAATACTCCTACTTAAGATCAAACCTGCAACCTATCCTAAAAACTGTAGACCAATAACCTGCCTTCTGGTGACATATAAACTAGACATTGGAATTGATGCCAACAGAGTTTATAGTCATTTAGAAGTAAACTCAAGCATGCCACTAGATCAAAAGGGTAATAAAAGAAAGTCATATGGAACAACAAAGGATCATTTTTTGTTGAATAAAGTCATAATGAAGAACTGTAAAAAGTGGAAGAATCTAAGTATGGCATGGATAGAATACAAAAAAGCATTTGACAGTATCCCACATTCATGAATAAAATAGTCCTTAAAAATGCATAAGATACACCCTACACTGATCGGCTACATTACAGTGACCATGAAATAGTGGCAGACTACTCTGCAATTAAGCCATGATAAATGAATTATTATTCCAGGGATGACTGGCTCCAAAAGGTGTTGGCTAGATTAAATAGGAAAACAGGAAGGATGCTTCATGCTCACCACCAAATGATTAATAAAAATCCGTGCATACCAAGATTACATATTCCTCATTCCGAGGGAGGTATGGGCCTCCTCAAAATTGATTACATGTATAGATCTGCAATCTTTGGATTGCATACATATCTGCTGACCTTACAAGACCCAAACATGGTGAAAGTTTTGAAACATGAGGAGAATAGGTCTAATATGACTTCCCTGCTTAGTTTAGCAGAAGCATTTTGGTGTTAAGCGGAAATGGAAATCAAACCAGAAGTGGATAAAAATCAGGCAGCAACTGAATGTGCCAAAAACAAAAGAAAAAATATAAGGTGAAGGATCAGATAAGACAAGAAATGTGGAAAATGCATAGTTACAAGTATAAAAAACTCTTGGAACAAGCTCATGTTGATCAGGATCTAATGCAGGAATGGTTAAGGATAGGTGAATTTAAACTAAAAGACGAAAGGTTGATTTTGGCAGCCCAACATTTGCTATGTACACATTGGTTTGCAAAGTCCATTGAACGTGTGGGAGAAACAGACAAATGTAGGTTTTGTAAAACAAAATTGCAAACAGTCGCACATCTTGTTGCTGGTTGTGATATACTCATGGCAGAAAGACTTTATACTGAAAGGCATAATAATGTGGCAAGACTGTTGCATTGGGGATTCTGCAAACATTATAATATTGAAGTAATTAAAAAACACTGGAAATATAAGCCACAAAGCATTATAGAAAATTATGATGTTTATATCACATGGTATCACCCATTGTCAACAGTTCAAAAAATAGATGCGAGAAAATCAGATATAGTGGTCCATGAAAAGAAGACAAAAGTAGCATTGATCATTGAAATTGCCACACCCAGTGACTACTGTGTTTTCTGTACAGAGAGACACAAAGTCATAAAATACCAGGATTTTCAGGGAGAATTGAGGGTGATGTGGAAGAAGGATACCCAGAGAGTTCCAGTAGTAGTAGGAGCAATGGGTCTTATAAAAAAGAATTTACTATCGTACTTAGATATGTTACCGATACATGTAACTCCATACAAATTGGAGGATTCATTACTGGGCACACTGCAGGTGCTGTGAAGAGCACTTCTGGCTAACATAATAGACTAAAACTATACTAATTTCAGGGACTATAATCATACTTTGACTTGGGAATGGGATCCATTCCCGTCATGGTATCAGAAACCCAAATGACATGGAGAATTTAAAGAGAAGTAGACAGAATTAAAAAAATACGGTTTTTAAAGACCCATAATTGCAAAAAAAAAAAAATGAGAAATAATCAATTAGATAATTAAATATTTGCAATTGCATTCTGTTCCTTATTACTTAAGTGCCAAATTTTAAAATAATTAAACTTCCTTAATATTTCCCTTCCTCTGATACCTGTATGGATCTGTTCAAAACCAGTGGGCTTTATTTTATCCATAGAATCAAAATGAGCTGTAGCAAAATGATTACCTATAGGCCTAGTAAGTCTCTGGGTATTTATGTGCCGGATGTGCACCTACAACCTGGTTTTAAATCTCATTTGTGTTTTTCTTATGCAGATAGCTTTTCAGGATCACCTCATAGCATACTGGCTCGTGACAGCAAAATGTACATGAGTTGTCAAAATCCATGGTTACATGAGGGCGAACAATATATTCCCTTCTGGTTATAATATATTATATGAAACATATGAATGATAGTTTTTTCTATAAGGAAACATATGAAGGGTAGTCAGCTGTTTAAGAAAAAATATTAAGAGCAGTCTGCTATTTAAATAAAGTTTAATGATATTTGTCGTATATCACATGATTTGTCATAACAGCGAGAAAGTGTTGCCGTAGAATAATGGAGTTGTCATCATCCCAGATGCTGGAGTCATCAAAAATAAGCTATTTTTAGTGAATCCTCAATGAGTGGGGAAGGAAATCAGTGAATCATGCAAGAAGGCCTTTATGCATTGGGGAGGCCTATAAATGCAAAGACATCTACAGGTTGTCCTGCTCCTCTGATGCATTCAGAGGTGCTGGTGTCCAGAAAAGAAGCCTGGATTGTGTTTTGGGCAGTATTTTACTTTAGTTCTCACCAGTATGCACAATAGCAAGCTCCTCCCTCGTGGGACATTGGCTGACATTTTAATTATAACATAATGCTTCTTAATTATCAAGAAGTAAGTGTTTATTTGAAACAAGATAAAAGACAGTATAACACCCATCATGGGACTGTCCCTCCGCAGGACTGCAAAGCACTTAAAATCATGTACTGAAGAGGGTGCAGGGGCGGCAGCACCCTTGCTGAATGTTTCTAGTCATCATTCATTGACATTGTCAGTAATGCCTAACAGATTGTTTTTAATTCAACCTGTTTAAACCTGTTACTGTTCACAAAATAAAATGTTTAATAACATTTACTAAAGCATTCCAATCATCACATTAAACTGACAGCCCAAAGAGAATGTCAATCAAGTCATCACCTCCCACACCTGTGCGAACTAGAATGGTGAGTCCTAAAGTAAAATATCATCTTGTTCAACACTGATTTAAAACATTTTGCTAATCCTTCTGATGGTAATCTCATATAGTACAATACCAAAATATGCTGGGGTACAAGTGCTGCAAAGTATCAAGGCTAACATCAAAGTGCAACTTAGTAATAAATGGAAGGTCATTGTCATGCAACAATTCATCAGTCATACCAGTCTTTCTGTGGACTGGACATAAATTACAGTATACCTACACATAGATTTCACATTACAGCACAGCATTCTACATGCAGCTATCACATTATGATACATCATCAGACAATCAAATTTCACATTACAGAACAGCATCAGGCATATGGATGTCATATTATAGTACATCATTGTACATATGGACCTTGCATTACAGTACAGCATTTTACATACAAATCTCACATTACAGTGCAATACACTCCATGTGGATCTCACATTACAGAGCAGCACCCTACTTACATATCTGACATTATAATACAGGATCCTACATATGAATCTCACATTACAACACATCATTCTACATACAGATTTACATTATAGTACAGCATCTTAAATGCAAATCTCACAATTCAGTGCAATGCCTTACATTTGCCTTTTACATTACTGTGCAGCACCGTATATATAGGTCTCACATTATAGTACAGCATCTTAATACAAATTTTCACAGCATCTCAGCACTTAATGTGCTAGTGGTCCCACCTGTCAGACTTACTTATACAATAGGTTGGCTGCTTATCATAAAAGGCTAGATATACTGTCCATAACATATGATTTTCCCCAGAGTGCCTAGCATCCAATCAAACCTTTGTATTAAATGTAAAGTCAGCATCATATGACAATTCATCAGTAATACCAACCTTGCTACAGTTCCTGGGGTGGCTAGATGACATCCTAATTGTTATTTGTAAAACCACAGGGTATCTGTGAAGGTGGTCTGTAACACCCCATCTTAATGCTTCCAAACTTGTTCCACATTATAGCCTAACTTATAAATTACAAGAAGAATCATTGTGGGATGCAAAGGGGTAGAGTAAGAACAAGTAGTGCCCCTCCTAGACAGACTCCCATATCTAGACAGTCAAGTAAATAGGGACTCAAGAAACTATCCAAAATAGTTAGAGAACCATTTTAGATATTATCAGTCTGCAGAGGTTGGTATGTTTCCAGAATGCTATTAAGTAATTACTGTAAAAAAGAACAATGACATATAAACTGTATATAACACTTAGTAGTCAGAGTAACGGCGAAGAACAATTAATGAACTGAGTTGAAATGATATAAAAATAAATGACAGCAATTTTTATGAAAACAGATTAAATGCAGCTCAACTGAATATTAAAAAAGTCAGCAAGTCTCAGAAAGAAATCAGAAATATACTTAACTTATGGCCCCACTGAAAATTGTGCTCATAATGGGGATGGTTTGATAATATAAACAGGGTAGTAGACAAGTTCTCAAACCTATTGCAAAAAGAATCTCTGATACTTTAGGCATGAAAGAGTCTTCACATTACAAGAGACATGAAAACCAGAGCTCTCACTGAGTTAAATGGCAGCCCGTAGATAAAGCTGTGAAATAAAAAGAGTTAACCTGGGATTTAGAGAATTTCTTGCCACCCGCATTAATTGACGATCCTGTTTGAAGAGAAATTCCATTCCACAGATAAGGTAAAGATGCAATGAGAGACTTCTCAATCAAACACTGTTCTGTCAGAAGTGACAGTGTAACATGCTCCCTAGCAACCCATATTGTTAGCAAAGGCATCACACACACACACATACATTCAGCAACCCCTAGATTCCATACTGTAACTATACATGGGCGAAACACACACACATTCAGTCTTAGCATGGCCTACATAAGTACCTGTCTACCTACCATAACAGGTATGCGCACACACACAGCATCCCCTAGATTCCATACTCTACCCATGTGCGAACACACACACACATCCAGTCTCAGCATACCCTACATAACTAGCTACCGTAAAATAACTGGTTAGGTAAGTACACACACACACACACACACACACACACACACACACACACACACACACACACACACACCGCATTAATCAACGATCCTGTTTGAAGAGAAATTCCATTCCACAGATAAGGTAAAGATGCAATGAGAGACTTCTCAATCAAACACTGTTCTGTCAGAAGTGACAGTGTAACACACACACCCTACATAACTAACTAACTACCTACTGTAACATAACCACTTAGGTAAACACACACACACTCACAATTCCTCAACTAATACCTTTAGTGTGACCACCCTGGGCAGACACACTCATCTGCTCAAATGGGATTCATTCAACCTCATTCATGCTCCTAAAATTATGCACACATACATGCACACATATATACACATTGACACCCTCCCCTACCCCCACAGTTTTTCTTGATTTATCCACACTGCAAGTACTGCCATAGGAGTGAATAGGTGACTCTTGTCATTTGACAGTGTTCTCCTCTTTCCTCACAATATAAAATTATATTTACCTGAGGGATGCTCTGAATCATTCAGCCAAGTAATTCCAGATCTGTGAACATTTCCACTGGAGAGCTCATTGACTTAAGTTTAAATAATCAGGGAATTATTTAGCTTCTAAATCATCTTAGGAATTCTGAAAGGACATAAAAAAATCTTCCTCTAGCTCCAGGCAAAGCTTCAACCTCTTCTCCACTGCCAGGTTGTCCCTCAGAAATTACAGCAGCTCATCTGGCCCTTCGTCCTGCATCATGTCCCTGATAGTACACCTCTGGCCCTTCGTCCTGCACCATGTCCCTGATAGTAGATCTCTGGCCCTTCGTCCTGCACCATGTCCCTGATAGTAGACCTCTGGCCCTTCGTCCTGCATCATGTCCCTGATAGTAGACCTCTGGCCCTTCGTCCTGCATCATGTCCCTGATAGTAGACCATGTATTGCTTTTTTTCCCCTTTGTGATGATTTCTTCTTCCCCCATATAAACTTCCAACTTGTCACAGTCTGTAAGGGTGTAGTCAGTCATCTTCTTACAGTTATACCCAGTGAGATATTTGCATCTAATGGTATTCCTCAAATCTGTGGAAGTTTATACCCTGCTTCTTGGCTTAGCATATATCCAACAGAAGTATCAAGGAAGTTTAGATCTATCTGTGTGGAAGGTAGCCACTATAATTCAACCGTGTGAAGGATGACCTCAGAAGGAACTGAATTTTACATTACTGAAACCTCTGGTAAAAGCCATGGGATGAGTGCTTCATTAATAATTGCTGGACATCTTGACTTATAAGCATTTTCAGCAGACTCTCAACATGGATTCCATGAAGGGTGTGGTGCTGACATTGCTTTATTTGCTGTGCCTGAGTATCTTACTTGAATGAAGTAAAGACAGAAGTAATGCTCTTTGTCATCTCCTGCAAATGCTTTGGTTCCACATCTACTTCTCAAGTAGAAGAACTATGGGAAGGCATAATGCACAGTCTATAAGCCTCCATGGATTGACAAAGAATGCCACAAGTTTCAGTATGGTGTCCCCTTCTATTGTCAGCCATTTCCACTTCAAACTGCACAGACTGTAGGTCATTCTGATTTGTGCAGTTTGCGGAGAATTCATCGCTTTTTTTTTTGTCAGTTCTGTAACCTCAGTCTAAAATGCATTACATGAGGGATTTCAAGTTCTTGAAACTTGGTTTGCTGACTCTCTTCTGCTTCTAAATACTAAGAAATGCAAGAGCTTTGTATACTTAAGTAAAAAATTCAGTGTTATACCGTGTAATGTGAGATCATGACAACCTGAAAACCTGTCTTGGAGGCGTCTAAGGTGAACGATAGATTTAGTCCTGCCCTTTAGGCCACCAACCATTTTTATCAAGATTTTCTTTAAACTCTGAAAGTGATCTAGCCACTCATAGTGGCATAGGGAGAATATTCCAATCCTAAGCAAATCAACACTGGAAAATATTCTCTTAAATATGAACTTGTTCTAATTTGAGAAAATTACCACAGTTCTTTATCCTTACTGTGCCGGTATATAAACTGAGACCATAACATGGCTAGACTGGTTGCCATTGATAATTTTATATGGATGCAACATACCCCACTTCAGCAACCCATAATACATTGATTACTACACAGCATTATAACTAAGTGCCTGTCTATCAGTGATATGTTTTGTGAAGCATCTTGGATGTTATCAGTGAATTGTCTGTGTTATTTATTTGTTCAGTTACTTTTGTTGACCGTGTTAATCCTAGTAAGTCTGGCCTATTTTCATGGGAGATCAGATCAAAGGGTATTATTTATACAAAGGCATCTGGCCAAGACACATGGGAAATCCCTTTACTTTTTTCAATCTTCTTCTTCTTTCGGCTGCTCCCGTTAGGGGTTGCCACAGCAGATCAACTGTTTCCATTTCTTCCTGTCCTCTGCATCTTGCTCTGTCACACCAACCAACTGCATGTCTTCTCTCACCACATCCATAAACCTTATCTTAGGCCTCCCTCTTTTCCTGTTACCTGGCAGCTTCATCCTTAGCATCTTTTTTCCAATATACTCTGCATTCCTCCTCAGCACATGTCCAAACCAACGTATTCTTGCTTCTCTGGCTTTGTCTCCAAACCTTCCAACCTGGGCTGATCTTCTAATATACTTATTCCTAATCCTGTCCATCCTCGTCACACCCAGTGCAAATCTTAACTTCTTCAACTCTGCCACGTCAAGCTCTGACTCCTGCCTTTTTGTCAATGCCACTGTCTCCAACCCATATAACATAGCTGGTCTCACTACCCTCTTGTAGACCTTCCCTTTCACTCTTACTGGTACTCGTCTGTCACAAATCACTCCTGACACTCTTCTCCACCCACTCCAACCTGCCTGTACTCTCTTCTTCACCTCTCTTCCACACTCACCATTACTCTGAACTGTTGATCCCAAGTACTTAAACTCATCCACCTTCCCCACCTCTACTCCCTGCATCCTCACCATTCCTCTATCTTCCCTCTCATTCACACACATATATTCTGTCTTAGCCCTGCTGACCTTCATTCCTCTTCTCTCTAGAGCATATCTCCACCTCTCCAGGGTCTCCTCCACCTGTTCCCTACTCTCACTACAGATCACAATGTCATCTGCAAACATCATAGTCCATGGGGACTCCTGTCTGATCTCGTCTGTCAACCTGTCCATCACCATTGCAAATAAGAAAGGGCTCAGAACTGATCTTTGATGTAATCCCACCTCCACCTTAAACCCATCCATCACTCCCACCGCAGACCTCACCGCTGTCACACTACCCTCGTACATATCCTGTACCACTCTTACATACTTCTCTGACACTCCCGACTTCCTCATACAATACCACAACTCCTCTCTAGGCACCCTGCCATATGCTTTCTCTAAATCCACAAAGACACAATGCAACTCCTTCTGACCTTTTCTGTACTTCTCCATCAACACTCTCAGAGCAAACAAAGAGCCTTTACTCTTTTCAATAAGTGTTGTATTGGCTTCTGCATCCATCTAAGCTACTGTCAGCTCTGGCAGGTTGGACCTCAGTTTAATAGCTCACCTGAGTGGTGGATGAGATGGTAAACCAAGATCTTGTCTGCTTGGGTTGGGGGTAGCTCAATTAGAAATAAATCTTTACATGAATGAGAAGCAAATTAACCAGTGAACTTGATTTGTGGATTAAATGGAAATTAATAAACTGATACCACAGAAGAAAGCTTCCTAGATGTACTTGGTCGTAAGATGTTTTTAATAATGAACAAACTTATGCTCTTAGTGTTGTGAGAAAATGTTATTTAGTGCCCTGCCTGAGTCTGTACATGTTCTCTTGCTCACTCTCTCATGAACCTCAGCCAAGTGTTAGAATGATGCTGTGGACAGCCACCACTATCCACAGAGCACAGAGTTTTCAAGCAAAGCAGAGAACAAAGTACGTTGCCATGTCTCATCAATATCACAAATACACACACACACACACACACACACACACACACACACACACACACACACACACACACACACACACACACACACACACACCTATGGCAATTTAGAGTCTGCGGTATTGGTAGTACAGGGATAGCAGAGAGTGTTCATGCCATAGTGCATTGCAAAATACTTCTTAGCAGTTGGCTTGTTATTTTCCATTTACTGGGTTAACAAATGGTTTACCTAGTTTTAAGGAGCTTAAGTAACACCTAATAATAAAACATCACTTACAGTCTGCAGTCATCTTCAACTTTTAGAGCCATATTTGTAAGGTCTGTCAGCAGTGAGAATTAAGGATCTGAGATATTAATAAGATGCTTCTTGTATTCTGGGGTACAGGGCGTGATCCTTCCACATTCATTTGTCTACTGTCTGCCTCACTGAGCAAATGACATAACCACACAGTGCTCCTGGTCACTCCTGAAAAGGGACACTTGTGTCCAGTGGACTTGCTCAGTTAACAAATGAATTAAAAAAGTGCCAGAGATCAAAACCATAAAAACATTAAACAATAAAATGGAGCCAGCTTCATGACATTGAGGGAGAAATTCCACACCATGATACAGGAAACCTAAGTTCAACCTTAGGAGTCAGTAGGATCTGCCCAGGGATGGGGAGAGCAAGAAATGTGGGGGTCAGCTCTGGCTTTCCACACCACAGTTGACACCTGTCATGAGCAGTAGGAGTCCAGCTAGGAGAGTTTCAAGCCTGCCAAGACTGATCTACCATTGTGTATTGATGCTATTCATCTAAGGAGAAATTGGCAGGCTGAGGTACACTTCCCTTTGGGAGGCAACAAATGCAATTACTGACTCAAAGGAGCCAGTGAGGAGGGAATGATACTCTGTAAGGGGAGAGGATAAACTGCCCTCATGACTAGCAATCTGACCCAGTCCCAGTCATCTGACTCTCACTAGGTAATGGAGAGTTAATAGAGATTCCTTGACAAGAATGACTGAATGGGCCATAGGGCTGTCAGCATGGGTATACCCAGCTTCTGTCCTTAATGATTTTTACAAAAGATATACATTTTAATAAGGACTACACAGGTTTAATTATTGTGCTTATTCTTTCTTAATCCAAGGGCTGTATATGAATTAGTCTGAAGTGCTGCAAGTCCTGATAAAATGCCACCAAGAGGGATACTGTCAAAACCCTTTGATATGTCCTAGAAGAGCCTATCCACAGTCATCCAAAATCCAAATCACAAACTACATCAGAAGAAAATAGCATTAATTGCTCTGGCAGGACCTTTTCCTAGAGATGCCGTGTCAAGATGAATCTTGTGTTTCAGAAGATGTAAATGTTAAATAGTTCAGAAGGATCTTTTCAAACGTTTTATCCATAAGTGCTATTAAACTAATATGGTGATAACTAACAGCATTGCTTAAATCTCCTGCCTTATACTTTATCTTACCTCCAGAATATAGGAATGACTGGACATTTAAGTGACAATTATACAATACGATTCTGTGAGCAAAGACGTTGCATGTCATATTAAACTACCGAGGCTATCATTAGTCCTGAAAGTGAATTGTCTTTAATTCTAGAAAAAGAAGATTGGAATAATTAAGTAGAGGGAAGGGAACAAGCAACAGATTCGGACAGGAGTATATCAGGGTTGTGTAAGGTTTCATTAGTGGAAAAGGAGAAGTAATTACTTTAATATCTATTCCATCAGAAATCAACCAATTACTAGCCGTAAGAGCAGCAGCTCTGTTTAAACCCTTACCCACTCTGTTACACTAAGTAAAAAAGGAGTCTGACTCAAGTTACCAATAAAACTTCTCATGGCAGATTATCTTATGCCAAACAAGTTTCCTAAGCATTTTAGACACATATTTAAATCAATATATGCTCAACAGAGTGAAATGAGATTTTCCAGCAATGTTTCTTCTAAACATAACATTGTCTGAACACATACGTTTGTCATGGTTACAGGGTTGAACTACTAATAATGGGATGAATTCAATCATGAGGGAATATAAGTCATTGTACAACACTGCTATTAGCTATGTAGCCATTTTATAGGTAATTTTTCCCAAATGCAAGATTTTATGACATCATTTACAGCCTCATAGCTTGCTTTTTTAAAGATCATTTGTGCTGGTATTGGATCTCCACTGAACTTACCAATGTGGAGCATACATAAAATACTTTTATGAGCAGATGTTCCAACAGGATAGAGTTGTTCAACGTTCAGTATTTTGATACTTTGTTGAACAAAAATGACATCAAATATAATCCTGAGGCATGGGAAAAGAGACTAACAGCGAATAACCTGACAGTAAAACAGAATTTAAGATGGAAACAATTAAAATCACTCATGATAAACATCAGTGAATCATCCATGAGGCACTTATACAAGTTACAAAATTATTGCATTATCACTGACATACACCAAACCAGGTACCAGCACTCCAAATAAACTGATAAAGTAGCAGTTTATTCAAACAATGGTAAAAACAGACCAAAATGAAAACACGAATATCTATTGTTAACACTTTTAAAACCACAAATCAACATGACTTCATCAGACAACACTTTAATTAATTACAACCTTTATATACTAAATGAAATCAATCTACTTATGTAAATTGTCCATTGACCTTACTTAATTATTTCAAACCATCCTATCACAATAAAGAAACTCATGAATATTAATGCCTATCAGGGAAATGTAAAAATCCATCAAATACATGAAATGCTTGCTCCCATTTACACTTGTCAAAATTTATCTTAAAAAATACTTATAATTATAAATAAATATTCAATTAATAATTCATACACTCATTAATAAATAAAGATATAAATATTTAAAAAAATATATTTAAAAACAACTTCCTAAAAACATTTTATTCGATATATGTATATAAATAGGAAATGGTGTGTTTAATGAATTAATGCCCTCTAGTGTCAATTATGAACATTACATCAGTTTGTCTTATTTTAAGTAGGGGTGTTATGGTTAGGAAATCATTTAATCCAGGTTTAGATCCAAATAAACCTGCCACCATAAAAATGATTTCCTAACCATAACACCCCTCATGAGTTTCTTTATTGTGATAGGATGGTTTGAAATAATTAGTAGATTGATTTCATTTAGTATATAAAGGTTGTTTTTACCATTGTTTGAATGCATTATCACTGACATACTAAACCTTCTATAGAATCTGCTTTAGTGGCGGATTGTTTCTTCATTGCTAGCCTAATTGCTAATAAGTCGGTTTCATTCTACTGTAGAATATATGTAACTGATAGCAGCAGTTTTAGTACTTCTGTAGTTATAGTTTCATAGGTTGATACTAGGTTAACAACCAGTTGAGCCCTTACAAGGCTAGCCACACATGTCAAACCATTTGTTTCCAGAGTATCATGGGCATCTATATGAGAAGGAGGGGGCATGCTAGCTGGGAGGTAACTAAAGATTTGTGAGGGGTGTTAGGATAATATTTTTCTTATTGACAGCCTCTGTCCATAAGAGACATTGGGGCCAGACTGAAGGATACATTTCGATTTCCCATCCAATTGCCAAGGTTTCATTGGATAGGGTCAGGGAACAATTCTAGCTGGAGAGCATATTCCATAACATGCAGATCATGTGGGGCACATATCTGTCTGTCCAGCATGTTCTGTTTATGTCACACATGAAGTTTAGATCCCTGGATCTAGTGTTTCTGGTGCTGTTTGTTTTATGCATGAGTAGCAGATCCATCAGGGCTGGGTCTGAGTAAGCCCTGTAAGGCAGGCACAGATCCCTTTTCAGCAGCCTGTAGGAGACTGAATACAGAGACAGAGCCTTTAGGTGATAGTATAGGACAGAATACTCAATCCATGAATTTTCCTGTTGAGAAACCTTTGTGGATGTTCAAACTGTTGCAAGTGTCTGGTTAGATACATACCAGAGGGGGGCTGTATTCAATGACAAGTCTGATAAGGGACACGTAGAGTGGTACTATAACTTCCTTGTACCTGGATGCCATACCCTTACCTGTAAGTTGGGTGACATGGAATGATTTTTCTTTCTATCTTAACTACATGTTGGTCAAAGGGCAGATTGCACTCTACATATGTTCCCAGACCCCTTACTACTAGGATGACTCTTATGTGTGCTTTATTGATGCAGTAATTAACTTGGGTTGACAGTTTCCCAAAGGGCATTATAATATATTTTTTGACATTGAGTTTTAGGCGATGTCTTTGGCACAAGTCATTTGTCTGTGTTAAACCCTCTTGCAAGATGTTGGTGTCTTGGGGGAAATCTATAATAGCTCCCAATTTGCAGTCATCTGTGAACTTGGTCAGCCAGAGGCCTTGAACATTTGACTTCTAAGAAGTAGATGCCAAATAAAAGATCAGACATGCACTGCCTGAAGAATCACATTCAATAAAGCCTGCTAGACAATACTGATTAAAAGCTCTCCATGGCTGTTAAAATGGTCAGTTTTACACACTTAATTATGCTGGTGTCAGCCACTTAACTGCACCCCTCGTGCCTGACTCCTTCTGTGCCCAAGTTGGCAGTCAGTTTAGCGTTGTCCAGTTCATAGTCAGAACTATATCTTCTACACCATAAGTATGGAAATCCTGATATACTTTTGAAATTGGTTTCAGTCGCTGTTTAGTCAATGATTTCATGCATTTTGTAAGCTCTTGAAAGTGCCTGCAGAGTAGACCATCTCTTGTAAAATGATGTAGTATAAGAATGTCATTTATTCAATAGAGTTCTAGAAAGTGCATATTCTATATCCTGAAGTCTGATAGGCTATACAGAATGCATACGGAGTAAAGGTGCATTATACCACATTGATATGTGGGCAAAATCAGTCCAGTCCCCAAACATTACAACAAAAATGTGTTCATATCTAATGCTTTAAAAGCTATGTCCATGAGTAAGGACAACCAAATTCAAGAAAGATTTACACTGCTTTTATTGTAAAATAGAAGTCAGCCCTGGAACCACAGTTATTCAATATGTTTATTGTTGGCATAAAATTAATGGATTCCCTCCCTACTTCTGAACCCTATTTAGTGAACATATCCCCATTTAACCCACTACTTCTTGCAACCTATATGCTACTGCATTACCCTTTGTGCAATCCATACTGCTAGCATAGTACATATATACTCTGAAGATATTTCACAGCTATAATTCCACTGTATACAGTATTCCCATGATCTTTGATGTAGCAAACTGCTTGCTACAATGTAGCATGCAGTTGCTACAGTTTAGACCAGACACAGAACAATACATGCTCAACATGCTCAGGTTTGACCATAAATGCAGTACTATTTTTTAAAAGCTGGTATTGCATTTAGAGATCAGGATCAGCTGATCACGTTCCCCTAATAGTGTGTGCCTGGAGCAGTCAACCCTCTTTCCCCACCCTAGTTATGCTACTAGGCTTATGCTACAGGGATAGTAGCATATCATTATACAGAAACGTATGAAGACATTAGAAGAGGCAAGTGAGAATAGTTGCAGAAAAGGATACCATGGGGAGAAGACAGAGAAAAGGTGAGAGAGGCATGCAGAGGGAAGAGAAGTAGAAATGAGAAGAAATGAGAGAGAGATGCAAAGAAAAGGGAAGTAGAATGAATGAGTGACAGTAAGTAAGTGGCTGTCAAGAAAGATAAAGAAGGATAAAATAGGGATAAAGGAGTATGAGAGAGCTGCAGGGTTCATCTAACATGACCTGAGAAAGTACAGCTGCACTTTGGGTGATAAGGTACTCCTTGACCACTTGTCTGAAGTCCGTGTACTTTTGGATATTTCAGATTGACAAAGGAATGGAGTCCCATAGTTTAGGTGCTAGGATGGAGAATGCACAGTCAGTGCTGCAAAGTTAAGTTTTTGGAGTTAGTAGGGTAGGTTGAGATTGTGAGATACTCTTGAGAATATATGTGGGGGGGGGTGAAAAGTTTGTGTGTGAGAGGGGACAATGCCTCAGAAGAAAGGGCTTTATGAATAAGTGATCCTAGTAGGTGGTTGGCTCTCAAATGAACTAGGAGTCAGTTAGCTTTGGCGAGAGTCAGGCAGTAGTGTTCATTAATGGAGGGAGTTAGTAATTAACCGGCAGATTTTATTGAAGATGGTTTGTAAGGTTGAGGCATTTTTCTTTGAGGCTGCAGGTATAATGGGTAGTCTATATTCAACTTGTCATAAAAGTATTCCTTTGCCTATGGCAGATTTGGCTGGCTTTAACAGAAGAGATAATAGCTTGATAACTCAGAACAGTAATGTGTTGATCTTTTTGCATGTGTTTTGAATGTTTAGTTGAAAGTTAAGAGATTGGTCTAGCCAAATGCCAAGGTATTTTCAAGCCAAGGTATTGCCACGGTATTAAAGGTTTCTTAAAGATGTGGGCACTATAATGTTTGCTGTTCTAACAGAACACAGATTACTGTGAAATTATGTATGCATTGCATGACACCTGCTTTATCATATTCAGGATCACATGGAACTACAGCCTATTCCAGCAAGTAGTAAGTGCAGTGCAGAGAACTGGTCCTTGATGGATCCTGATCCATCATAAGACACATGTATACATTCACTCTCACATCACATGCACTCACTCACTCTCACATTGCATGCATATACTTGCTCGGACATTGCCTGCACACACTCAATCTCACACTGCATGCACACACTCATTCTCACACTGCATGCACTCACTTACTTACTCTCACACTGCACGCATGTACGCATTTTCACATAGCATGCACACACTCATTCTCACACTGCACACATACAGTCACTCTCACACTGCCTGCACACACTCATTCTCACACAGTATGCACACACTCATTCTCACACAGCATGCACACACTCACTCTCACACTGCATGTACACACTCAATCTCACACTGCCTGCACACAGTCACTTTTGCAGTGCATGCACGCAACTCATATCTCATGAATGCAATGAGTGTCACACTGCATGCACACATAAAGGTTATTTGGGTATTTACTAGTAGACCATCTTTGTGATACGGGAGAAAAACAGATCATGCAGCAGTAACATACAGGGACAATATCAGGAACTAAGCTAGAGTACCAAGAACTCTGAGACAGAAATGCTAACTGCTACATCAATGTGTCATAAAGTTAGGCCATTTGGTTTAGACCCCAGCTACAGTAAGTTGTATCTAGGTAGCTGGGAAATATTGTGGGGAATACTAGTCTATTGCTGTATCACTAAAGTCTTCATTAGATACAGTAATCTCTTAAGACCCTCTGTTAAAATAGTACTCATTGTGAGTGCTGCTGAAAAGTTACTCTAGTGATTCATTTTAAAATGGTTCAGTTTATTTGATAAGCCAAATTAGTTAGTTTTAAATGGCATGGGTGTAATGCTTTCCTACTCCAGAAGACATACAATGTACTGTGAAGGCAGCCATTTTTGTTACATAGTTATTAAATAACCATCCCACAGATGTAGTCTGTTATTGTCTGAGTCCTTCACCCTTCCTCCATAATTCATACATTCAGTGATTAAGTATCTGTGGGGAGTGAGGGAGATTGTGTGATTCAGAAACTCGTGGTAAATAAAAACTCAACATTTTGATTTTCAGACACGAAAAGCTTATTACTTAGGTAGGCATCCATTCATTTTTTTCATTTGTTAAAAGGGTAGTAATAATAATAATATACAAAAATGCCTCCTTTCAGGATTAATTACTGTGTGCTGTTTGGCTAAGTGAATTTTGCACAATAATGCATTTTGTTAATGGAAAAAGAGGGACTCAACCCAGTACAATTCATTATCAGCTGATGGCCTTAATTCTCTGTACTAAACTGCTCAATAATATTCATATACTATGCTAGTGCAGCCTTTGTGCTGGGAGTTGAACTTAATCTTTCCTCCCAAAAAATATAACCCCATACCCTCAGTGAGACTGATTGTTCAGTTGTTAGCTCTCGAAACATTCAAAACTAGAGCCTTTATGTTATTTCAGTATAGGCAAAATGAGCCTTGGCCTGTCTGCTCTGTATCTTCCCAGCACAGAAGGGGATAGAAAAATGAGAGAACATGTGAGCAACAATCCCCTTAAGACCCAGAAACCGTACATGTACTTCTCAGTCATCTCTGCTTTGTTGCAAGAGTAAGAATTTATATAATTTTGAACGTTTTGGTGATATCAGGCTTCTTAAAGACTTGAGTGCCATAAGGTTTGCTGTTCTGATACAGCAAACAGTTTAATCTCGTTTGTCACAAACTTTCAAATTGCAGTTACTAGATTTTGCTGATCTGGATTCAGACAAGCAGTCCCTGAACAAACTAAACCATCTGACAGGATGTTGAGCACTATCAGATACTTCTATAGGCAGAATCCAGCAACTGGAGGTGGACTAAACCATCTGACAGGATGTGAGTACTATCAGATACTCACTGCTACAGAGAATATCCAGCAACAGGAGGTGGACTAAACCATCTGACAGATGTTGAGCACTATCAGATACTCACTGCTACAGAGAGAATACAGCAAATGGAGGTGGACTAAACCATCTGACAGGATGTTGAACACTATCAGATACTCACTGCTACAGAGAGAATACAGCAACTGGAGGTGGACTAAACCATCTAACAGGATGTTGAACACTATCAGATTCTCACTGCTAGTTGGTATCTATTATCTCTGCAGACATGACAACTCAAGTAATTAGCAAAAAAGACATGTTTACCTGGACTTTGACCATCCCAAACCACTTCACCCATGAGGAAGCAAGACACAATCATTCATAAACCAGTTCCTTGATTAGAACTGACTGAGAAGCCATCCTACATTAAAACCCACATGTATATATTGAAAACAAATATTTTTATAGGAGCTACACTGCCACACCCTTACTAGCTCAATATTGCACAACAGTGAGAATATGACTCCCCCAATGCAGCACACAGTGACTTTGCACATACAACATTACTGCAGTGCCAACAGTAGAAGGTGGCAAACTTAGCTCAAGAGAGATTATGACAAAAAATAACCAGGCAGGTAAAAACAGATTACTTGTAGAGAAGTGTCCAATATTTCATCAATTTGCTGAAATCACTGATACCTGGAATTTATGGAAATGTGTTCCATGACATAAAGTCTGGAATAAAATCTTGCTCCCTGTTAACATTGAGATATTCTCTATAATTTCACAAGGGAACTTGACAGAAAGTAAGAAGTTTATCAGAAACCTCTTAATCTGACAGAGGAAAATCAGACCGCGAGGAATGAGAATAATTTTAAGGAACAGCCTTTGTATTCTCCTTCTAATATCTACGCATCCTGAATCAAGCATCCCCAAAGCAGGGCAGTCATAGAAGATCTGTGGAGAGACTGCTTCCTAGAGAGGAATGTAACTTGGGGGAGAAAAGTCAATTCTTCTGAGAGATCATGTCCAAAGCAAAGTTTTCTTTACATGGCTTAACAGGGCGTCTGGGAGACAGTGAGTTACCAGCCATTATACTGACATATACTAGCCAGACAGCTTTTTGCAGCATCCACAATGTCAAAGCATTGGCTGTATATATGTTTACAGCAGCCATTAAGCTTCTTTATATTCTGTAACATAAGCTGGTTTTGCTATCTTAAGAGTTAAATGGGAAGAGAGGTTGGCATGATGCTTAAGGCTTTATTTCACAGGTACATGACACGGGGTTTGATTCTGACCTTTGATTATTGGCTAAGCTTGTAATAGTCTGTGGACTACAAAGAAAAGTGTGCTCAGCCTCATCACTAACAGTGAACAATCAACTTATAGGTTCATAGGTTCATAGGTTCATACTAGGCTATCTGCCCAAGGGCATTTATAAGCCTAGCCCAGAGTTTTGTGGCCTTCGCCACCCCTTTAGTTTGAAGGATACTATGCCCATTATTTTGCTGTGCCTCTGTCAAGCAGTGACACTGAGGTAATCCCTGGTGTATATCTGCGATCTCCCATCCATTGGTCAAGATTTCTCTTGAACAAGGCCAGCGAGGTGCTCTGCCTCACATGTACTGGGATTTTGTTCCACAGCATGGGGAGTCTCTGGGTGATGAATCTGTCCCTCCAGCACGTCCTATTAATAGCCGTGTCAAGGTTTATGTCTCCCGCCCTTGAAGTTCTGAGGGAATCTAGATTTTTTGAGGTGAAGCATGTTCATCAATTCTGGGTTGGACATGGCCTTGTATGTCAGGCACAGGTCACCTCTGAGCAGGCAGTGGCGACTGAATAGAGCTGGAGTTTCTTCAGTCTGGCAGCATAAGACATATTTTTGAGACCCTTTATCCTTTTGGTGAGGAACTTTTGGGGCCTTTCCAGTTGCTGCAGGTGTCGGGTCAGATACATTCCGAATGGGGCATTGTACTCAATCATTGGTCTGATGAGAAATGAGTACAGGGGGACGATGACCTCCCTTGATCTAGATGTGAATCCCTTCATGATCAGGTGGGCAATGTAGAAGGTCTTTCTAACTACTTTGGCGACATGAGTGTCAAACGAAAGGTTACTGTCAACCTGGGTCCCTAGATCCCTGATAACCTCTTCTGTGCTCAGTGGATTGCCACCTATATGGTAGCTAGGGGTTACCTTGTTTTCCCGAAGGATATGACTATGCGTTTTTGGCATTTAACTTTAGGCCATGGCTCTGGCACCAGTTATCCATTTCTATGAGACCCTTCTGAAGGATATCTGTGTCAGATGTGTTCTCGACTATAGCACCCAGTTTGCAGTCATCTGCAAATTTTGTCAGCCATAACCCTCCTATGTTTGCTTGTACTTCTGAAAAGTAGATGCCGAACAAGAGTGGGCCCAGGACTGAGCCCTGTGGGACACCACTTGTGACAGGCTTTGAGTCTGACATGGCGCCAGCAACTCTGACCCTGTGGGTTCTGTCACTTAGCCAATTTGCTACCCATCTTGTGACGTATGGGTTAACATTTAAGCTGATGAGTTTTTCAATGATACCTGAGTAGGGTATTGTGTCAAAAGTCTTTGCCAGGTCGAGGTAGGCTGTGTGGACTGCCTTTCCCTCATCAATGGCCTTGGTGACAGTTTCGAAAAAGTCAACCAAGTTTAAAAGGCATGATCTGCCTTTGACAAAGCCAAACTGGGTTGGATCCAAAGTCTGCAAGTCCCCTATGTCTTTATTTATGAGTTCATTTATGATCCTCTCCATAGCTTTGCAGATCAGGCTTGTCAAGCTGATGGGACGGTAATTTCCAGGGTCGGTGGAGGCACCGCCTTTGTGAAGTGGGACCACAGTTGCCGTACGCCACTCCTTAGGTACGTATCCTGAGGTGAGGCTAAGATTAAACAGCTGTCCTAACTGCGGGTTTAATTCCTCATTGAGTTCGTGGAGCATGCAACTGGGGACACCATCTGGTCCCATGGATGCTGTGTTTTTCGCCTTGGAGAGAGCAGTTCTCACCTGAGCGTTAGAGATGTTTGGGGGGCTACAATCCTCTGGTATAGATATCTCTCCTTTTGGGGGGGGGGGGAGTTTGCACTGAACCTGTCAGCCAGTATGTTGGCAATGTCTGTAGGTTCAGTGATTTTTACATCATTATGAACTAATTATGAGCATATCTGGGAGTTTCCTCCCAGGTTTCTGACATAGCTAAAGAAGGCCTTATGATTGTCTTTTGAGTCCTTAGCAATTTTTCTCTCAAAATTTGCCTTGGATGATTTTATGAGAGATCGTAGTTTTTTACTTATAATGATCAAAGGTGTCTTACCTTTTAGGGATTTTGCTCTATCTTGTAGTAGCTTCCTCCTTTTGTTGTAGAGCTTGTTTATGGCTGGGGTCCACCAGACTGGGCGCTTGCCTTTGGTACAAAGAGTCTTTGTTTTGTTTGGGATTGCCTGATCCATGCAGTCCTGTAGGTGCTGGTAGAAGGCATTTGTAAGTGATTCAGCAGCTTGAGTAATGGTTTCCGCAGGCTCGAGGGCCTTAAAAGAGACCACACTAGTCTTCAGAAGTGTGAAGTCGGCTTTTGAGAAGTTCTTCACTGTGGTCTTTTTTATCTCAGACGGGGGCGGGATGTGGACTTCCAGTGAGATTAGTTTATGATCTGATCTCACCAGTGAGGGGTATACTTCGTGTTGAACATTGTGACCCCATGTTCGTGATGATGAGATCAAGTATGTTTTCACCTCTTGTGGGGGTGGTGACTAGTTGTTCCATGGCATTTAAGTTTATGAACTCTAGGAACCTTTGGGCTAGAGTGTTGGGGCTAGAGTAGTGCTCCCAGTCTATATTCGTGTAGTTGAAGTCACCTAGTATGATGGTATTTGGAGATACATTTATCCCCTCCAGTGTTTTCAGGAAAGCTATGTGAGGTTCCTGAGTTTGAGAGGGTGGCCTGTAACATGCTACAAATTGCAGAGCAGTCTTGCCTATGGTTAATTGCACCTGGATGGTCTCCGATGCATCGTGCATTGCCACCAACCTTGAGGTGTGGGTGTCCTTGATGAATATGGACACCCCCCCTCCTTTCTTGGTGGTGTCTGGATTTTGGGGCCGGAACGCATGGTATGAGGTAAAACCTGATAGTGCTGGGGTGCTCTCAGGAGCCTTGAACCAGGTTTCAGTCACAGCACAGACATCGATGTTCTCCATACTGAGAAGGGCCTTGAGTGTGTGCATCTTGAGGTTGAGACTTTTGGCATTGAGCAGCATTACCCTTAGTTTTTTCTCTTTTTTGTGTTCTAGGGTTTTAGGTTTAGAATTTGAGCCTTGCCTAAAAAAGGCACTATGGGGGCTTGTAAACCCCAAAACAGATGAACAATCCAAGGTTCGTAAGATTAATTCCAAATGGCTGATGCAAAAACTACATTTAATAATACATCAAACAAATGAATTGCATTCATCTCAGATATGATCAGGACTTCCTAACAGCAAAATTAATCTAATTACCATAACCATAAATACAATTTAATATACCTTAATTAGGTGACATAGCCATTCCTTAAAGTCACAATACCCCATACATAAAATGTTGTTATAAAACCCACATGTGAATCATATCACAAGCACATAAAAATAAAACATTAAATGTTAAAAAACATTTCAAATTTCATCCGCCCTCCTTTTTAATTCACTATTAATAAATATAGTGCCATTAAGACCAGGTAAATTGGATGCATTCATCCTTATTTGCCAAATCATCTCCCTTTGTAACAGGTGATTCCTCCAATTGCTCCCATAACCAAATCAAAAATTAAACTTAAAACAGTTTAATCTCGCTTGTCACAAACTTTCAAATTGCAGTTACTAGATTTTGCTGATCTGGATTCAGACAAGCAGTCCCTGAACAAACTAAACCATCTGACAGGATGTTGAGCACTATCAGATACTTCTATAGGCAGAATCCAGCAACTGGAGGTGGACTAAACCATCTGACAGGATGTGAGTACTATCAGATACTCACTGCTACAGAGAATATCCAGCAACAGGAGGTGGACTAAACCATCTGACAGATGTTGAGCACTATCAGATACTCACTGCTACAGAGAGAATACAGCAAATGGAGGTGGACTAAACCATCTGACAGGATGTTGAACACTATCAGATACTCACTGCTACAGAGAGAATACAGCAGCTGGGGGTGGACTAAACCATCTAACAGGATGTTGAGCACTATCAGATTGTCACTGCTAGTTGGTATCTATTATCTCTGCAGACATGACAACTCAAGTAATTAGCAAAAAAGACATGTTTACCTGGACTTTGACCATCCCAAACCACTTCACCCATAAGGAAGCAAGACACGATCATTCATAAACCAGTTCCTTGATTAGAACTGACTGAGAAGCCATCCTACATTAAAACCCACATGTATATATTGAAAACAAATATTTTTATAGGAGCTACACTGCCACACCCTTACTAGCTCAATATTGCACAACAGTGAGAATATGACTCCCCCAATGCAGCACACAGTGACTTTGCACATACAACATTACTGCAGTGCCAACAGTAGAAGGTGGCAAACTTAGCTCAAGAGAGATTATGACAAAAAATAACCAGGCAGGTAAAAACAGATTACTTGTAGAGAAGTGTCCAATATTTCATCAATTTGCTGAAATCACTGATACCTGGAATTTATGGAAATGTGTTCCATGACATAAAGTCTGTAATAAAATCTTGCTCCCTGTTAACATTGAGATATACTCTATAATTTCACAAGGGAACTTGACAGAAAGTAAGAAGTTTATCAGAAACCACTTAATCTGACAGAGGAAAATCAGACCGCGAGGAATGAGAATAATTTTAAGGAACAGCCTTTGTATTCTCCTTCTAATATCTACGCATCCTGAATCAAGCATCCCCAAAGCAGGGCAGTCATAGAAGATCTGTGGAGAGACTGCTTCCTAGAGAGGAACGTAACTTGGGGAAGAAAAGTCAATTCTTCTGAGAGATCATGTCCAAAGCAAAGTTTTCTTTACATGGCTTAACAGGACGTCTGGGAGACAGTGAGTTACCAGCCATTATACTGACATATACTAGCCAGACAGCTTTTTGCAGCATCCACAATGTCAAAGCATTGGCTGTATATATGTTTACAGCAGCCATTAAGCTTCTTTATATTCTGTAACATAAGCTGGTTTTGCTATCTTAAAAGTTAAATGGGAAGAGAGGTTGGCATGATGCTTAAGGCTTTATTTCACAGGTACATGGCACGGGGTTTGATTCTGACCTTTGATTATTGGCTAAGCTTGTAATAGTCTGTGGACTACAAAGAAAAGTGTGCTCAGCCTCATCACTAACAGTCAACAATCAACTTGTAAACCCCAAAAACAGATGAACGATCCAAGGTTCGTAAGAATAATTCCAAATGGCTGATGCAAAAACTACATTTAATAATACATCAAACAAATTAATTGCATTCATCTCAGATATGATCAGGACTTCCTAACAGCAAAATTAATCTAATTACCATAACCATAAATACAATTTAATATACCTTAATTAGGTGACATAGCCATTCCTTAAAGTCACAATACCCCATACATAAAATGTTGTTATAAAACCCACATGTGAATCATATCACAAGCACATAAAAATAAAACATTAAATGTTAAAAAACATTTCAAATTTCATTCACCCTCCTTTTTAATTCACTATTAATAAATATAGTGCCATTAAGACCAGGTAAATTGGATGCATTCATCCTTATTTGCCAAATCATCTCCCTTTGTAACAGGTGATTCCTCCAATTGCTCCCATATTATACATCATCAACCTTTTCTAAAATCAAAAATTTAAACTTAATAACATTTCTACAGACTAGCGAATGTCATGCTAGTGCACTCTTACTGTCCATTTTAATGATACTATACACCTACTGGTATATTCTTTTGTTTAAACTCTTCTCATTTTTGCCAATATAAAAAGCTTCACATATCAAGCACCTAGCCATGTATACCACCTTTTCAGTTCTACAATTGAACCTACCCAGTGACCTCCACTATTTAATAGTCTCCAAAATCCCTCCTTCAACATCTAAATCAGTGAAGGGACATTGCCGACAATTACCACACCTACTCATGTTGTAGGATAAGTGGTCATCTTTGTGGGCTTTTCTCTCTAGAATTCGCTTTACATTCTTTCTGCTCTTATAGATTATCCCTGGGGCATACACAAATTTAAACAATGATAAATCAATGCCCCTTAAAATATTCCAGTTTCTGCATAAAATGTTCTTTCTATCCCCTGTGTTGGCCGTGTAATGCAAAACCATGTAATTACTTAACTTATTCTTCTCCCCGTTCACTTCACCTGCATTCTGCCCAGTCTTATCTCTATTTGATGTAAACCATGCCACAATATGAGTCCATACCTTTTGTCCCTTTGTTGTTTGATGCATTCCATCCGCTCATCTATCATTCCTACAGGGTAATACCTGTTCCAAAAACATACTTTTTAATTCCTGAACTCTTCACCACACCAGTGCTCATTTGAGGTAAGCTTCCCATTAACTAGCTCTTAATAAGCCACCAATTTTGATAGAGTGGATACTGGTATGATGAAAAGAATTGGTGAACATAGGTTTCCTATACACAGTTGTGTCAAGCCTACCTTACCCACTCTTCATGACTAACACATCCAAATAGTGTATGTTACTGGTGTTGCACTTAGGTGTAAACCTTAAAAAAGAAGAAGTATATTTCTCCAAAGCATGTACAAATTCTTCAGATTGCAATTGACTTCTGTTCCATATCAGAAATCTATCATCCAAATACAGGAGATATACCTGACAACGTTTGTACACTCCACAACAAGTACAAATATAACTCTGTCATTGTCCATGTTGGTGTGAATGACCTGAGACGTACCTCCCTGGACTACATGAAAAGAGACATGGAGGAGCTGTCTGATCTTGTAGCCCAGGCAGGTAGGACCCTAGCCCTGAGTAGCATCCTGCCATAACCCAGAATGATACCACAGTATAAGGACAAAATGATTGACTTCAACAATTGGCTAAGCTTCAGGTGGCATTCTAAGGGGATCCAGTATATGTTTGCCTGGGATGACATGATCAAAAAACCACAATGCTTTGCCAGAGGTGGCCTGCACCTGTTGCCCTTGGGATTCCAGATATTGGCTAAGGCTCTTGCCACCCCTATAGTACCTTTTTTAGGCAAGGTTCAAATGACAAATTCAGCACTGTAACAGGTACAAGCAAACAAAATCTGGGGGTAATGCTATGTAATGCTAGACGTCTAAACCTCAAAAGGCACTCCTTAAAATGGAGAACATTAACATCTGTGCAGTGATAGAGACCTGGTTCAAGGCTCCAGAGAGCACCTCTGCATTACCAGACTACAGTTCATACCACAACTATTGGCCACCTAACCTGGACTGAAACACTAAAGGTGGTGCGTCCATATTCATTAAGGATATCCAGACCTACAGGCTAGTTGCTCAGCATAATGCATCTGAGATTATCCGAGTGCAACTAACTCTGGGTAAGACTGCAATCCAAATTGTAGCTTGCTACAGATCCCCCACCATGCCTCAGGATTCCCACTCCTCATTTCTTGATACACTGGAAAATATTAGGGTACAACCTAACACCCTAATAATGGGTGATTTCAACTACCCCACCATTAACTGGGAAAACTACTCATATACCAACTCTTTTGCTCAACATTTTCTGGAATTCATAAATTCCAGCACTTTGGATCAACTTATCCACATCCCCACCAGGGGCAGCAATATCCTAGACCTGGTCATTACCAACATGGGCAACCGGTGTTCCACCAGAGGTCAATTCCTCATTGGTCAGATCCGACCACAAGCTAATCACCTTAGACATCCACATCCCACCCCCATTCCCCATTAGGGAAACCACCATAAAAAATTTCTCCAAAGCCAACTTCATGCTTCTTAAGACAGAAGTGGCAAACTTCACGACACCCATGCTGATGGACAATAGAGGTACGACTGCTGAATCCTATACAAATACACTTTATAAGCACTTACACAAGTGAATGGATCATGCAATCCCTAACAGAACCAAGATGCTATCCTCCAAGAAATGGAGGCCAATCTGGTGGTCCCCTGCCATAAACAAAATCTGCAAAAGAAGAAAGAAACTGTTGCAAAAAAGAGTAAAATCCCATAATTGGAGGAACTCTGTGGTCAGCCTCAGTAAGAAGCTGAGATCCCTCATAAAATCCTCCAAAGCTAGTTACAAAAACAAAATCACCACTGATTCTAAAGACAACCACAAAGCATTCTATAGCTATGTCAAGAATCTCAATGGCAACACTCAGATCTGCTCTGAGTTACAGCACAATGGCACTAAATGTATAGAACCAACTGATATTGCCAGCATCCTGGCAGATAGGTTCATTGTTAACTTTACATCTCTCATACCCCATAAAGGGCCCATCTCTATACCAGAAGAATGTAAAGTTCCTGTAATCATGGTTGCACAGGAAAAAAACACACTCTCCAAAGCCAAGAACACAGCATCCATGGGACCTGACTACATTCCAAGCTGTGTTCTACACAGACTACAGAACAAACTGGCACCCCACCTAAGTACTCTGTTCAATCATAGCCTCACCTCAGGCTTTGTGCCTGCTGAATGGTTCACTGCAATGGTTATCCCACTCCAAAAAGGGGGAGCCACCACAGACCGCGGGAACTACCGCCCCATTAGCCTGACAAGCCTGGTCTGCAAGGCTATGGAACGTATCATCATGGAACTTATAAACAATGACAGTGGCAATCTCCAAACTCTGGACCCTACCCAATTCATGTTTGTAAAAGGCAGATCATGTCCCCTAAACCTGATAGACTTCTCTGAAGCAGTTACCAAAGCCGTAGATGAGGGTAAGGTGGTTCACACAGCCTATCTAGATCTCGCCAAGGCTTTCAACACCATCTCCCACTCTGGAATTATAGATAAACTCACTAAACTAGGTATAAATCCTTATGTCACAAGATGGTTTGCCAAATGTCTCACTGACAGAACCCACACTGTGAAAGTAGCAGACTCTAAATCCAACTTCAGACCAGTGACAAGTGGAGTACCACAGGGTTCAGTCCTAAGTCCTCTCCTGTTTGGTATCTACTTCTCTGAAGTACAGGCTAACACAAAAGGTCTTTGGCTAACAAAGTTCACAGATGACTGCAAACTAGGAGCCATAATCAAAACCCTTAACGATGTGGACATCCTACAAAAGGGCCTCACTGAGACAGATGCCTGGTGTCAAAGCCATGGCCTCAAGCGCAATGCCAAAAAGTGCATTGTCATCCCTTTTGGTAAAAACTCTGTACCCATGAACTACCACATAGGCAGCAGTCTATTTAACACCGAAAGTGTGATAACAGACCTTGGGACACAGTTGGACAGCAGTCTCTCCTTTGATAATCATATCTCCACAGTAGTCAGGAAATCCTTCTACATGGCACACCTCATCACAAAAGGTTTCTCATCCAGGAAAAAAGAGGTCATTGTTCCCTTCTACCCATCACTTATTAGACCCATTATAGAGTACAATGCCCCTTTTGGTATGTACCTCACAAGATATCTACAACAACTGGAAATGCCGCAGAAATACCTCACAAAGAGGATTACCAGCCTCAAACAGATGCCCTACGCAGACCGTCTCAAAAAACAGCAGCTTTACTCTGTCGCATATCACCTACTCAGAGGCGATCTCTGCCTAATATACAAAGCTATGTCAAACCCAGAGCTGTTGGACATGCTCCACTTAAAGAAATCCCAGTCCCTCCGAGCTACACTCTCTAGGGACTTAAACCTTGTCACCACAATAAACAGAACATGCTGGAGGGATAGCTTCCTGTCCCAGAGACTTCCCATACTCTGGAACAAACTACCTATCTATATCAAACAAAGCTTCTCATTAGCACTCTTCAAGAAAAATCTTGATGATTGGATGGGAGATAGGAAATTCATCCTGGGGATCACTTCTGTGGCTCTGCTTGACAGTGGCACAGAAAATAATTTTCTTAGGTGGCAAAAGCCAGGGTACCATTTGGCTATATATAGGCCCTAGGGCCAATAGCCTAGTACCTACCTATGAACTTAAGTCTGTCTTGAATACACATTCTTTTTCCCACCAATAAAGTACAATATTGGCAAATATGGGGCACAAATAGCTCCAATCACAAGACCTTTCAGCTCTTTAAAGTACTTGCCTTCAAAAAAAAAGAAAAATATTATTCAAAATAATTTCTTGAAGTCTGTTATCATCCAGACCTGTTCAGCTGAAAGTACCTCATAGTGTGTAACCACATTATCAAACCAAATCATACCCTCTACGCTCAATATCTAACGTAGCAAATAAACTGTTGCCATCCACATGCAACTCCCTCAGTTTTCCAATAAAGTCCCATGAATCCTTTAAAACATAATCTATATTAAAAAAGAATTTTAACTTAACATCTATATATTTAGCAACTGGTTCAGTGACTGAACCTTTTGTGGAAACTATGGAATGAAATGGACTAATAGCCTAAAATGAACTGCATCATTGTCTTAACAGTGTGGAAAAAAAGTGAGAATCGTATAAGACTTTCAAGTGGACAAAATGAACAAGGTCAAGAGAAACAATAAAAAAAAATTCATTTTTTAAAGGGAGAAACTACTTTGTGTAACTTTAACTCTGATAAAACAGAGACTAGAGTCCTCATACATTTCAACTGTAGAAGTTCTGAATTAAAGAACTCATGGTTTGCTTTAATTACATAAGTTTTAATAATTGCTACATGTTGGGTCACTATCAGTTAAAGCTTCCTTCCATGGGTTTATGATGGTCCTTAATTTAGAAAGTATTAGTTCAGGAAAGTCAGAAAGCAGTGTTAATTGGCTAAAGTTTCTGGCTCTACTAAAACAAGCTTATTTGTAACATGTGGTGAATAAACTCAAGGAAAAAATCAGTAAGTGGTAAAGTAGTTATTCTGACTGTCAAAATTTAATAAAGGCCATTGAGTGGTACAGCAGTTAATGTTCCTTCCTCCCTCATAACACTTGGTGCTCTAATTTGTTTCTCAAATGAGATGTCTTCTTTGTAGAGTGTGCATGCCCTCTTTGTATCCTTGTGGTCTTTACTAGGTATATTGGCTTCTTTCCACATCCTAACAATGTGCATACTCTGTGTGTGTGTGTGTGTGTGTGTGTGTGTGTGTGTGTGTGTGTGTGTGTGTGTGTGTGTGTGTGTGTGTGTGTGTGTGTGTGTGTGTGTGTGTG